>NC_081568.1:52160936-52296774 GCF_022355385.1 Mustela nigripes
GTATTTCCCCCTTAGGACCGCCTTTGCTGTATCCCATAGGTTTTGGACCGAAGTGTCTTCATTCTCATTGGTTTCCATGAATTGTTTCAGTTCTTCTTTGATCTCCTGGTTGATCCTAGCATTCTTAAGCAAGGTGTTCTTTAGCTTCCAGGTGTTTGAGTTCCTTCTGAACTTTTCCTTGTGATTGAACTCCAGTTTCAAAGCATTGTGATCTGAGAATGTGCAGGGAATAATCTCAGTCTTCTGGTATTGGTTGAGTCCTGATTTGTGACCCAGTATGTGGTCTATTCTTGAGAAGGTTCCATGTGCACTTGAGAAGAATGAGTATTCTGTTGTTTTAGGGTGGAATGTTCTGTATATATCTATGAGGTCCATCTGGTCCAATGTGTCATTCAATGCTCTTGTTTCTTTATTGATTTTCTGCTTCGATGCCTCTATTTCTGAGAGAGGCATGTTAAGATCTCTAACGATTAGTGTATTCATATCAATATGACTCTTTATCTTGATTAACAGTTTTCTTATGTAACTGGCAGCTCCCATATTGGGGGCATAGATATTTACAATTGTTATATCATCTTGGTGGATAGTCCCTTTAAGAATGATGTAGTGTTCTTCTGTATCTCTGACTACAGTTTTTAGTTGAAAATCTAATTTGTCTGATATGAGAATCACTACCCTGGCCTTCTTTTGAGGCCCATTGACATGAAAGATGCTTCTCCATCCCTTCACTTTCAGTCTGGGTGTATCTTTAGGTTCAAAATGGGTCTCTTGTAGACAACATATGGATGGGTCCTGTCGTTTTATCCAGTCTGCAACCCTATGCTGTTTTATGGGCGCATTTAGGCCATTCACATTGATGGTGATTATTGATAGATATGTTTTTATTCAGAATTTCATTTTTAATCCAATATGAACATTTTTGTTATTTATGAAATTGTTCTCTTTATAACTGTTGTGATTATGAGCAAACCAATATGTTTCTAATGTATTTTGTGAATTGTTTTGTTGTTGACATCTGTATTTTCCCCTACATTCTTGCCTCGTTTTTCATAGATTAAATTTTTTATTTGTTCCAATTCTTATCCTCTACTAATTTGGAAGTTTTAGAATATGATCTTTTTAAGTGTTTAACTTCAAAAATTTTATAGGCACCTTCTACAAAGTCTGAGGTTAATCAGTATCTTCCACACAAATAAGATACATTTAAATGTTTAATTCTTTGTGTCTCTATGTTATTGATGTATTTTTGCACCATATTTTATTGTTTATCCCCACAAATTAAGCATTATAATTATCCTTTCACTATTTGTTCATATTTATTACATATTCACCAATTTCTCTATATATTTTTCCTCTGTGCAGCTCTAACTTGCATTCTAGTTTTATTTCCCTTCTTTCTGCCTGAAGGTTTCTCTAGTGAACATCTGTGGTTGTTAAACATTCTCAATGTTCATCTAAAAATGTCTTTAGTTCATTTTCATGCTTAAAGGATGACTTATCTAGTTACACAATTCTAGATTGACAGATTCAAGACTTTGATTCTATTATTTCAGAACTGAATTGCTTCCATTATTTTCAGCTGGAGGCTGAAACTGCTGTATTGCCAGAAATAGAGTAATTTCCCATTATAAGTTTTTTTGTTCCAGTATTTTCTAGAATAAGCTTTATAATTACAGTTAGGTGAAGGCTAAAGAATTTTGTTTCAGGGTTTTGTTTTTTTTTTTAATGTTCAATGGCTTTGTATTATTAAATACATAACTTCTGACTTGAAGTCCCTAAGTAAAATGCTTATAACTTTTATCTATTTTTTTTTAAAGTTTACAGATCTAGACTATCTTAAAAACTTAGAACATATTTCATCCCATTCAGAGTAGAGGGATCTTGAATGTGGAAAGAAGTGACAGGAAACAAATAATGAGTTTTTTTCTTGAGCTACATGCTTTACACATAAAACCTCACTGACAACAAATATGTGAGGTTGGTTTAATTGTTTCCCTTTTATGGATAAGGATTCTGGGATTCTAAAATCTAAATTTATTCTATTTTACCTTTTTGTTATGATAAGACTAGAGAGTGAGCACTTTGAAAGGAAGCACATGATCTTTTCATTCATCTCTTTATATCCAAAACTTAATGTTGAAGAGAAGATTTTTGATGCTTTCTTCCAAGTCAAGGCAATTCAACCAGTGGGACATTTCTGAATTCTCTCTGTTCCTTTTCTGACCACCTCAGAAGAAGTGAAGTGACTTATCTGGTTGGTAAATTTGGAAAGACTAAACTGGACATGCTTGAATTCACTGTCCCTAGTCTTCTTCTCACCACCCACAGACACCAGGAGCAACTCTTTTCTCCTCTCTGCCTTCCATCTTAGCTGGTCAGTCTTTATACATATGGGGGTCTGTCTTAGTCTAACACTATCATGACATAAGGGGTAAGTTTGCAGAACTTGCTGGTCTAATTAACAGGCTTATTTGTTTTACACAGTTATATTATTTCATTTAGTCTGTATTAATAAAAATAGTGATGTTTGCATCTCTTACCTATTTTACATTTTGTCTTATCTCACATTTTATTCAGAACCTGGTCAGCAAAAATTGATACCCCCACAGAGACCACAATGTATGGTATAGAACTTTGTACTTAATGTACTCTTCATAAATATTAAGGCATCAGACAAATTAATATAAAAATCTGTCCTTCCACTTCCATTCTGAAGTTTCCTTAAGAATTATGTGTTGTCATATTAAAAAATAAACTATGCCTAAGCCCAAATAAATTTGTTTACAATAAATGTGCATTGAATATTAATGCCTTTATATGTTATTCTTCACTTTGGAAATCCCATTTTTACAGATAAGAGGAGTAAAAGGTCATGCTTCTTTAATGATGAAATTTTTGGCATCAGGAAAAGGGCAGTGCATAGAATTACTTGTGATGCCAAAATAATGCCACGCAGATCACCATTTAATCTGCTTATGTATAAGGTTAACCCTCCTTTTCTATTCAAAATTTATCTGCCATCAATAATAGGCAACATTTCAATATAAGGAATGCCCGAGCCTAGGAGGAAACAAGAATCTAATGAAGTCAGCAGAGCAGCCTGGGAGAAGAGAACCATTGTTTATTCTTTGCCAAATATTAGTTGGTACAGAGTATGGTTTCAATAAATATTTATTGAATAAATGAATGACTAAAATTAATAGACAAAAATCCTATCTCATAGAACCAAAGAATTTTCAGATGCATCAGATAAAATCATAAAATTTAACTTCCAAGCATTGTTTTAGGAGTAGAACTCTCAGGTAGAAGCTTAATTTGTAAAATAAATCAATACAGTACTCTACCTGCTGTTCCAGGTCACCCCTGCACCTTCAACCTTTATTTCTGGACGGAAAAAAATTGAGACCCAGAGAGAACAAAATTGCCGTGGACCAACATGATGAGCAGCAAGCACATTGCTGGAATGTGCTCTTCTCATCCAGATTCTGTGCTTATGCTCTCTCACCTTAGAGTCGCCTTGACATTGCTGGTAAAGTCCATCAAGAACATTTACATCTGAATGGCTCCTTATATACACTATTAAAATACCACTGCAAGTGACTACAAGAAACCTTAAAGCCTCTCTGGGATAATGATTTCTCTTTGTTCTTTTCCTTCTTAGCTAACTGAGCTAAAACAATACCTAAAAAAAAAAAAAAATCCCCAGATCTAAGACCCAACAAAAACCCTTTGTAAACAAGGGTATGAATTGAGCTAAAGAATGACTTTGGGGGGTGAGGGAGAGAGCACATGGTGGCTCAGTCATTTAAGCATCTAACTCTTGGTTTCATCATCAATTCTGATTTCAGGGTGGTGATGCTGAGCCCTTGATGCGTTCTAAGCTTAGTGGAGTCTGCTAAGATTTTCTGTCCACCTCCCCTTTCCCCACCACTCACTTTCTCTCTAAAATAAGCAAATCTTCTTTTAAAAAAAATGACTTTTTTTTTTCTGTATGAACTCTAGAATTAGAGATATTTGCTCTTTGGATTATGACATTCAAACATTATGGTCTTGATCTATTTGGAACATTAAAGAAAAGGCAAGTGTTTTCAGAAAAGAATGCATAAATTACAATAAAAAGCATTCTTGTTTTTTCTTTTTTAAGATTTTATTTATTTATTTGAAAAGAGAGATCCCAAGTAGGCAGAGAGGCAGGCGGGGTTGGGGGAGGGATGCAGGCTACCCACCAAGCAGAGAGCCCAATGTGGGGCTCGATCCCGGAACCCTGAGATCACGACCTGAGCCAAAGGCAGAGGCTTTATCCCACTAAGCCACCCAGGTGCTCCCTTATTTTATTTTTTTTTAAGATTTATTTATTTATGAAAGAGAGAGAGAAAGAGAAAGCACGCATGACCTGGGAGTTGGAGAGAGGGAATCGCCAGCAAACTCCTGTCGGATGAGGAGCCCAATATGGATCTTGATCTCATGAGATCATGACTGGAGCCAAAACTGAGAGTTAGACACTTAATTGACTGACCCACCCAGGCCCCCAAAACATACTTACTTTAATACGTTTTCTTCTACTAAACCATCATTTCTCTACCTCCATCCCAAGGATATCAGTTATAGTAGGGTTAGAGGGTTGTATCTAGAGAGAAGAAATGGATTACAATGTTACAGTTTATAAAATATTGCAAATGGATTTTTTTTTGTGGTAAACAAAGACCAGAATTTTGCTTGGTTTCAATGACATAGACTGTATCATATGAGCAATAAAAACCTGATTCTGCCAAATATTTGTTTCAAATTATGTTCCTTTAGACCTTAAAATTCTTAGAGAAAGGAATGGAGGGAGGGAAAGAGGAAAGGAAGGAAGGAAAAGAAAGAAGAGAAAGAGAGACAAAGAGAAAGAGAGACACCTTTTATTTCCAGGGTTAAGCACAAGTGAGGTAATCTGCCTGATGCACCCCTGCCTGATAGACCCCTGCCTTTCCCAAGGTAGGTGATCTTTCTTAAAACAATCTACTCTTTTCTAGATACTCTTTATTTTTGCACCCCCTTTGCTTATAAAAGCCTTTCACTTTTTATAGCTCCTCAGAGCTTCTATTTGATAGATGAAATACTGTGGGATTCATGAATCCTTGAATAAAGCCAATTAAATCTTCAAATTTACTCAGCTGAATTTTGTTGCTTAACAACAGCCAGAGAGGAAATGGATCTTATATATTCATAGCACTCTCCAAAGCAGTAACTTCTGGTAGGACAATCATCAATAACCCCAGGAAATGTGGAGTCCTCTGGCAACATGAGGGTTACACCAGTCCTAGTATCTTCTGAGATTGAACTGATACCATGATTTTTGTCACTAATGTTAAGCTAGGCTATTGACATTCTCACCCTAGCTCAACAGAATACATTTTGATTCTAACAATTTTTCACAATTCTTTTCTAGATATAGCTCCTAACTTGTTTTACTTAAGAACAAGGTACACTGGTGCACCTGGATGGTTCAGTTGATTAAGCACAACACTCTTGATTTCAGCTCCAGTCATGATCTCAGGGTTGGAAGAGCAAGTCCTGGATTGGGCACCTGGCTGGGAGTGGAACCTGCTTAAAATTCTGTCTCTCCCTCTGCTCCCCGATTTCTCTCTTCGCATTCCCCCATTCCCACCTGCATGCTCTCCTTCTAAAATGAAATAAAATAAAAACAAAGTAAAAATTGAAGGTGGTTTCAATTGGGAAAAGGTAGATTTTATGGACATTTTCTCTCAAGGATCAGGAATCTGAGGGTGCCAAATTTGACTAATAATTTTTTACCTTTTATTTCCAGGGTTAAGCACAAAATATGTGACCCTCCAGTGTCCTGAATGAATCTGAGGATCATCTCTCACCCCCTTCACCATAAAAAGAACACATCTCATAAGAAGCAGCATGGACATTTTCAGGAATGACTGGTTAAGCGAATCAGTGAGGACTTGGTCTTCAACTAAAAATAATTTCCCTTGGTGTTCTCAAATTATACTCTTATGGGCTTTCTGTACTTTCTGTACCTGCCCATGAACACTGGATATTTGCTAGTGATTCTTGGTTTTACTCAATTATTTGGGTCTTCCTCAGTTAATAGATCAGGTGCATATTATACAATTTTTAAAATTTTAACCAGAAGGTAAGAGAAAGTAAAACATTCTAAGAAAAATATGTGTAAGTTATTACTGTGATTAATATATATTAAATATATATATATACATATATATGTATGTATATGTACATACATATATATAAAGGGAAGGGGTGCCTGGGTGGCATAGTCAGTTAAGTGTCTGACTCTTAGTTTTGGCTCTGGTTGTGATTTTAGGGTCCTGAGATCGAGCATCAGGTCAGCATCAGCTGACTCCAGCAGAGTCAGCTGGAGATTCTCTCTCCTTCTCCCTCTCTGCCCTTCCTGCTTGTGTTCATGCTCTCTCTCTAAAATAAATAAATCAATCTTTAAAATATAGACAAATACAAGGAAGATGGTAGAATGTTGTATCTTTCCATGCCTGGGCCCACATATCAAAGGAGAAAAATTATTAGCCAAATTGTTGTCCTCACTACCCTGCCTCCTAGTGAAACTTCCCTAAATATCCAATTGCAACTGAAGCAAGTTTTGTCATCTGCCTTTTCCCCTTAGCTATTTTACCATATAACAACTATACAGGATACTCTCATTTTATTGCAAACTGCTTTCAGCTATGATCTGAGTCATGTATAAAAATGCTTTGCATAATAAATTTCTTGCATATAATAAACAATGGCTTTGCAAACCGTAATCTGATCTTTGCTTATTATCTAAATTAGATAATATTTTGCAAACCCACATACTCATGTAGATCTTCATCATTGGAAAAAGCCAATGGAAAAAACATCAAATCAAAAAATGGTAATTTTAACTTTAACAATGTTGAATTTAATGCAGTAAAATAGAGAAAAAAAACTTCCAAACATTTTTTTTTGATAATATGTGGACAGACTTCATCTTCAGTATTCAAATCCATGTTGCTCACCATAGTAAGCAAAATAATGACCATTCCCCACCAAAGATGTCCCTATATGAATCTCTAAAATCTGTATATATGGTATGCTACACAACAAAGGGGATTCAAAATTGCAGATGAAACTAAGGTTACTAATTAGCTGATCTTAAAATAGGACTATCTAGTGTGTACAATGTAATCCAAGAGTCTGAAAAGATGGAAGAGGGAGACAGAAGTTAAACAACATGAGAAAGACTCAAATGGCCATTCTTGGCTTTGAATGGAAAGCAGTTTACAAGTGAAGGAATGCAGGCAGCCAGCCCTTAAAGGCAATGAAAGGTACAGAAACAGTCCCCTCAGGCCCTCTAGAATGAACACAGCCTGCCACATCTTGATTTTAGCTGAGATCCATTTCAGATTTCTGATCTCCAGAACCCTAAAATAATAAGTGTGTATTGTTTTAAGCCACCAAGTCTGTGGTAGTTTGTTACAGCACAGTAAGAAATATACTCATAGCTATGTTTTTCTAGGAATAAGTTTTCCTTTCTACCTTTCCTTAAGGTTTCCAGACACTTAGTTAAAATAAAAAATTTTGATTACTTGTATAAAATCTAGTGCTTTACTGCTTCAATTACTGTTTTCTTAGTAGCATCTAACGCCATCTGAGAAGATAATGTTTCTTTATTGCTGTTTCCATTGGGGTAAGTTTTAAGAGGACAGGTGTTTAATTTTCTTTGTTCATTGGGTTCAGTGACTGATATAGTGCCTATCACATGTCAGGTGTTCCATGTATAATTTTTAAGTGAATGGGTGGATAAATGAATGACTCATAGATATTCAACAGTAATGACTATGTAAGTAAATTAATAAATAATAGCTGTCATTCTCATTTGCCTCAAGAAGTATGTGAGTGAGAACAGATTCCTGATGAATTTTATCTTAATTTACATTTCATATCATTACCTTCCTTGCTTCAAGAGTGAATTTGGTTTTTCATTGATTTGCATATTCAGTATTCACCATACTAACCCATGCTTATATAGTCACTCAGTATATCTAGGTTGCTCACATTTCTTGTTACATCCTACAAGTACCTTAGGGAATTTTTAATGTCAATAAAGATGGAAATGTGTCTGAATAAAGTTTCATGCTGAAGGAAACAGGGATCACTGATGAATAAGGATATTCTACAGCATTTTTTTCTCATGGAATGTCTCCTATTTTAGTAAGTTCTGAAATTTTCTACCTCTCTTGACTCATTAGTACCTCCCAGGAGCCCTTGGACTATGCTGCCATTAAGAATACAAAAATGCCTGAGGCATTGGACCATGCTATATCAATTTGGTTAGATAGTTTATCCTAATGATGTGATTTAGGTGAGTCCATGATTTTGCTTTCATGGGGCTAGAGCCTGAGGAGCTCAGGTCAGGCATGAGAGTGCTGAATGCCTACCTGACTGACCCTCAATAAAGACCATAACCAAGGCTGCCCTGAGGTTCCTGGGTTGACAATATGTTGCATATGTCGTCAAACCTCATTGTTGAGAGAATTAAGTGCATCCCCAAGTCACTTCTCTGGGATGGGAAGTTTTGTGCCTCATTTCTCTTAGACTTTACTCTATATGCCTTTTTGGTTTTAATCTCTATCTTTTCTCTGTAATAAGTGATAAATATTAGAATAGCAGCTGTTCTGAGTCTTGCGAGTTCTTCTGTTGAATCATTGAGCCTGAGGGTGGTCTTGGTAACTTCCAATCCAATTCACTAACTCATTTATCCCTATGACAGCCCTATAAAGTTGGTGTGATATTTTATCCTTATTTTAAAGGTGAGGAAGCAGAGACTTAGATAAATCATTTAGCCCAAGGTAAAACTTATCTAAAGAACAGAGGATAAATAATAAAATTTCTTTCTGCCTTCAAGATAACTATCAAATCTATAGAGTTCAATGTGATATGGAAGAGGACTAAAAAGAAATTTCTCTTGCCCAGATTAGTTGTTCTTACCAATTTCATTATTATGCTTCTATAAACCTGAGCTGTAGTAATCGATTAGTTTATCATTTATGTGTAAAAGGACATATGTGCCAAAGCATCTGGCCTACAGGTCAATAGATCCTTGATAAAATCCACATAGAGTATGTTTTAAAATATTCTGTTGTAAATTACGTAGTCATCTGCTTCGCTTCTTTCCATATTGTCAAGAAGTGTCAAGTATTGGTCAATGGTTAGTAACACAAAACATTATAAGGATTTAATGAGTTTTTTGAAAGGGCAGGAAGACAAAGTTTTAGACTAATCTTCCAGAAACATCACCAGAATAACACAATAGATATCACCCACCAGAAGAGCTGCTGTTTCTACCTAAAAGCATCAGAAAAGCAACAGGTGACCACCACATCTGATAGATATGCTGCATGAGTCTGTTTTGATTGGGAAATCAAGAGCCTGCCACCAGCAGCATCAATTCCCATGTTCTAACTCTCAGCAATCAGACAGGGACGTGAGACAAGAAATCTCCTATAGCTACTTCAGGGAAAGGGGAAAAACAAAGGAAAAGAGAAAAAAAGAGAGGTTTCCAAGACTGTATTTGACAGGAGAGGAATAATAGCAGCAAAAGGATGGCCTTCATGTCATGGTGTTCTTTGCATTTCTACTTTCCAAATCTCTCATAGCACTAATGATGTAAGAAACTAATTCACATTTGTAACCTGATTGCAGTAAGGGCTCTGCACCCCCCCTCAATACAGAGAAACAAACTAGAAGAAAGAGGAGGTAGTTATAGAATGAGCCAATTCAGAGTCTGCGCTGTAGCTCTTATCCTTTGCCCTTGAGAATTGGTCTCATTTTACTGGGAAAAAATTACTAAATTCTATGGGCGAAGCGTTAAATTTACATATGTTAAGGCTCTAATGAGGTCCCTTACCCTCCATTAGACTTGAATTAAACTTCTCAACATTCTCCTGCTTCATTCTGAACTATTCTAAACTATTTTCAGGAAATGATCTTCTTCCCTTACATTAATCCAAAACGTTGCTTCCTATCTCATTTTCAGGCCTTCCGCGGAACCTTTTTTGACCATCCCAAGAAACAGTGATATTTTTGTTTGAATTTCTCATTTCTCCATAGTCTGTAGTGAACTGTCATATAGTTAAAAATCCTTGACTTGCTCCATTCTAAAATCATTTCAGACATGTTAAGCTTGACCTCTTTAATCAATAACAAAAAGGGACTACATATGAATTTTCCCTTTCAGATCCCAGAGCTGCAGTTACGTAGATGCTAGATTATTAAACAGCGTTAATTTATCTGGATATGGTAGCACACTGTAGGTATTATTCTAATTCTTCCATCCCAATGTACAGGTTAAATTAATACTTTAGGAATATAAGAAATGGCTTTTTGCCATAGCGTGCAGAAGACACCCATTTATCTCCATAAGTCTGCTCGACCACTTAGCAATTTCAGCTTCCTAACAGAACAGAAATTCAGTTATTTACCTCAGATTTCTTTATTTCTTGTAAAGCTAGAAAATAAATAAAATCTGTGTCTGCTTTATTATTCCCTTTCTCTTTTCTCGAGCTGACAGCTCTCTTCCCTGCCATTTCTTTATGATACAAGATAAACATTGTTGATTATAATCATAATGTATGATAGTTCTAGAAATTCTGCAAACACAAAAATGTAGAATAGACAATAAAATCACCCATAATCCTGAGATAAGCATTTTTAGCATGTAAATATACATCTTTATCCTTTCAGTGTTTTATTATGAAATAATAACCATAAAGTTCATACGATATCACATAAAATTATTTTAAATGTATTTTTTCTTAAATACACAAAATTGAATGTTTATTTTTAAATCCTAGAAAAAATTTAAATCCCAGAAATTGAATAATAAGAGACATTAAGATATTTAGCATGATGGCATTTTTTTCTACTTCATTTATAGGATGATTATCCTAATTGATTTATTTAAGTCTTTATAGATTGCTTGTTCAAGTCAAATGTTACTTAGCCCCTATCAAAAGCGTGGACTGATAAAAAAGGCAAAAATAAAATAAAAAAACCAAAAATGTAAGTTTCACAACTACATCTATGTATTCTAAAGAAATATTTTGGTTCTATTTTAATTTCTAACTTCTTCCAAAAAGGTTTTTATTAGATCAACATTATTAGATTACTTGGTACTGATGCTTCTGAAATTAGGATTGAAACCATTGTTTCCCTTTTCTCTTGAGACACCTTTATACCTGTGTCATCATCCCTTATTATTCCCCTTATTTCCAAAGGAGTGGGTGATGGTTCTCTGCCTCTGAAAACCCATGACTATTATTTCTAATAATAGTAAGAAAATTCATGCTGGCTGGACACAAATCAGCCAGCATGAACTCAGTAAATAATAGCTGTTGTAGTTATTATTGTTGTTGCAATTTTTATACAAATGCTATTTAGAACATAGTCCTCAGTATTATTAAAAAATATAGACAAGTTCTGTGTAGTTTATGATTTTCTTACCTCTCAAAGTGTTAGCATATAATACTTATGTTTTTCAAATGGTTCTGTGCTTTTATTTCCTCTAAAATTTTAGTTTGAGTAACCACCACTAACTTTGATAATACCTCGTGAAAGTTGCATGCCTGCTATGAGACGTAACCATTAGCTTTCTCTCCTAAGAGAAGGAAAGGATGAATGTTTTGAGAATGACCTTAATTCCATTTTCTTTTTTTTTTTAACGTTGGCTCACTGAGTCAGTAAAAGAGCTAAGGTAAAAGTTCAATCCCTCCCCTTTTTGTTCAAAGCCCTATCCACTAAATAAAAAGCCTAAAAATTATGGCTAAATCCAAAATTGTGGTTAAATCTAAAATCTGGGTCATGGCATAAACAGGAAGGCAATAATACAATAAATTTTATACATTGACAAACAGACTAGGCAGAATTTAAAAAAAAAAAAAAGGTCAGAGGCAAAATGTTAGATTATGGTTGGTGCTATCCCCATCCCAGGAGCATGGCATGTATCCTGGTACTGACCAGTTGTTTCAAAATCATTGAAAAACATCAAGCATCAGGAGTGGGCTGTGAAAGGGGACAATCTATTATCAGCAAATTACTTTTTTTCATTCCATCCACTTTGTATGGAAACACCATTTTCTTTTTATTTACTTTATTTTCTAAGTAAAATTAACTTTTAAACTTCAGTCTCTGTGGTTTTATCAGAAAAAGAAACCTCTCTTTCCATTACTCCATTTAAAAGTTAACAACTCTCTAGCCAGTAGATAAAGAGAGTGCTTTGATTGTATTGATCAGAAAACTATCTAAGGCATTTCTCTTTTCTGTGAACCTGGAAAGAAACAAAAGCAGATAAGATCTTGGAAAAGGAAACAAATCATCTCTAAAGGATTATTCTCAACAAATAGCACATATGCTGCCATCTCTTTTTAACTATATGTATATGGTATACATGTGCCAATAGAAACCACAAAAGAAAAAGGTGCTTGATTGTTTCCTTTCCCACCCTATGATGCAGAGAGAAGAGAAAGGTGATTAAGAACCAGGGGTAGGTGTCTTTGGAGATACTTTTCAAATTTATTGTTTTATTCGAATTGAATTTTCAGTTGCCCTTAAATATCAAAAATAAATTTCATGTTCCTAATTTTTCAAATAATTATACTTTAGGATAAGTGGTTTAAGTAATATCTACATTCAATGTGGAATTCAAACTCACAGCCCTGAGAACTAGAGTCACATGCTCCACCAATTGAGCTAGCTAGGGCCCCAACATTAGAACAAGTTTTATTTTTTTTTAATTTGTTTTAAATATTTTATTTATTTAAGACAGAGAGAGAGAGCGAGAGAGCACATGAGCAAGGAGGAGGGGCAGAAGTAGCACCCCCCCCAACTGATCAGAGAACCCTACGTGGGGTTCCATCCCAGGACCTTGGGATCATGACCTGAGCAGAAGGCAGCCACTTAACCCACTGAGCCACAAAAGACAAGTTTTAGAATTACTAATTATTTATTTTAATTTGGATAAGAATATTGCATGAAACTATGACTTCACAACAACTTATTAGCTAAGTACTACTGTTTTATTATATCTATTAATCAAATGAGGAAGGGAGATTACAAATAAGTTATGTACCTTACCCTAAATAATATAGCTATTAAAGGGTATAGTTAGTATTTGTGACAATGCTAGTAGAAATTGATGTCAGGTTGATAATACACTTAATTGTCTGCCAGAAATTTATACAAACCTTCTTTGGTTTTTTTGTTTGTTTTTGTTTTTAAGATTTTATTTATTTGACAGAAAGGAAGAGAGATCACAAGTAGGCAGAGAGGCAGGCAGAGAGAGATGGAGGAGCAAGTTCCCCACTGGCAGAGAGCCCAATATGGGGCTCCATCCCAGGACACTGAGGTCATGACCTGAAGACAGAGGCTTAACCCACTGAGCCACCGAGGTGCCCCATATGCAAACCTTCTTTGAAGGAACATGCCTTAAAACAAGGCTTCAGAGATATCTCACAGAGTATTAATGGACTTAAAAAAAAAATCACATGATATACATGTAAGCAAGGCATTTATGAGTGTTCAGGAAGTAAAACAGCAAAACCAGACCTACTACAAATTGAAATATTGAAACATACTAAAAATATTTTTAGTATGCTTAAAGTTATTAAAAGAAGGCCGGGGTACCTAGGTGGCTCAGTGGGTTAAGGCTCTGCCTTCAGCTCGGGTCCCAATCTCAGGGTCCTGGGATTAAGCCCCTCATCGGGCTCTCTGCTCAGCAGGGAGCCTGCCTCCCCTTCTCTCTCTACCTGCCTCTCTGCCTACTTGTGATCTCTGTCTGTCAAATAAATAAATAAAATTTAAAAAAAAGAAGGCCAAGGTAGTGTAAAAGGGAAGATTTTTAAAGTTCAGGGGGAATACTTTCAAAGAATGAAATGAAATGTGTTAAAATTTAACATTAAAAGTACATAAACAGGTTCGCCTGGGTGGCTCAGTGGGTTAAAGCCTCTGCCTTTGGCTCAGGTCATGATCTCAGGATCCTGGGATCAAGCCCTGAGTCGGGTTCTCCGCTCACCGGGGAGCCTGCTTCTTCCTCTCTCTCTGCCTGCTTCTCTGCCTACTTGTGATCTCTGTCAAATAAATAAATAAAATCTAAAAAAAAGAAGAAAAAAGTACATAAACAATGAATCTTGGAACACTGAAAAAAATAAAATTAAATGAAGATGTTAAAAAAAAAGGAATAGTATAAACAACTTTATAAGTTTGAAAATTTGGATGAACAAATTCCTGGGTAAAAATTATCTAGAATGACAGAAGAAATAAAGAACATTGTTTGATTAAAAAAAAGAAGAAGAAGAAGTGGAATAGATAGGTTAGATAGATATATTTGCCACAGCTCATGGACACATCAGTAGAGGATAGAAATAATCTATAATTTGATAAAGAGATGAAAGATGGTAACCACATATTATCTAACTTCTATGAGGATAACATAGAATTCATAATCAATGAAGTAAAGTAAGATTTTTCAAAAAATAATAATTGAGAAGGTTCTAGATTTGGTGACAAATATACAACTATAGGTCCTGGATTGTCAATGAATCCCGAGCAGAATAAACTTAAAAAAATTCACACCTAGACATATTGCAATGAATTTTCACAGAATGCAAACACATAAATAAATTCTTCAAAGAAACCAGAAATAAAAGTTTGTGGGGAAGAAAAAAAAAAAGAGCAAAGGACAAATATTTGGCTTACTTAACAATAGCAGTAACAAAATCAAAAGAAAGTGAAATATCTTCAAATTACTGAGGAAAACAACATTCAGTATCCTGTACACAATTTAGGTGAACTCTTTAAAAAAAAATAAGGATAAAATAAAGACAATTTCAAATTACTTTAAAAAGAAATACTCTAAAAGGAGTTGTATGACAAGAAAAAAAGTTCTGAAATATAAGAAACATGAAATAAAAGTTTTTAAATGTGGAATTAATACGAGCAAATATGAATTATCTAATTTGGGGCAGCAGATAGACCTAGTAGTAATAGGACGTGATTCAGATCTAACTCTGACTCTGCCAGTACTTGTGATGTGAGCAGGGAAAGGCAGAGACTCCTTGGTGTCTCCACTGGTAAGATGAAGACGTGTATCATTTCCTAACCCCAGGATTGTCCTGAAGCTGAAAAAGACCATGGATGTGATTCCACTTAAAATCTAGAGTGAGCTACTGCACTTATGCAAATTAGCCATGGTACTTTGGTCGGCTTCTAAATGGAAAACAACAAAAAAATGACACTGAACTTTTAAACAATTGCAAGCCTATGAATAACTTTTAGACAAATTCTGCAGTGAGGGAAAGACACTTTTATTTTTGGTATTTAGGCATCTCAAAATGGAATAATGAAATGAAAATCCTCAGCATTTTAACCTCAAGTAGTCCTAAAGAGTGACTGAGCCAATAGGCTAAAGGGAGAGTAAAAGCATCGATAGAAAGAATCAACACAGATTTTCATCTGGCATTGGAAAAGCACAATAATATAAACTAAAACGTTACATCTTCCATTTTCTTCTTCTCTGGTTTAAAACACATTTTGCACTTAAACAGAACCACCACCGTCTTGTAGAAAAATGAAAGTAATATTTCCATAGCTTGTAAATAGCTTCTCGGATATCCTGATATTCTCGACAAAATAGGCATACTGAGGCATCTGCTGTTGTTACTCACATAGCGTTCCATGGTAAGCTCATAAATTAGCAGGGATATTTCAAAATAGAGAACTGGAGCATTGAACAAAAGCATCAGAAAACATTAAGCTGTATCAGGCCCACTGCCTGAAGTCTTTACAGTGAGGAGGTGGCTGTGTGTTTTTATCGGACTAAAATTGGAGATGAAGCGGAGTGCTTAGCTTTCTATTTTTTATTGTAAACCATACTATATGTGGTTGAGAATTGAAGCTTAAAATGAACGTGTTTGAGGAAGATGGAAGGATGTGACGTTTCAATAGCTAACATACTGCAGAAACCTAGAATGTGTCAGAATCACACATTACTCTTACCATATGTTCTGTTTATATAATGTCAAGTGATCTATCAATTTTTCATATTTGAAATAACTTTATTCTCCAATAAGTTCTTAAAGGCAAACAGAAAAAAAAGTGTTTATATTTTAATTTTAGTGAAATTATAACCGCAGTTGGATGGTGTTTTAAAACTTTACACATGAAGATATTCATTACATCCTTACCTATAAGAACAAAAAGCAAAAACAATCAAACAAAACTAACTTAAATGTCCATGCAAGGATGCAATATATTCATACAATGAAATACCATATAGTCTTTAAAAAGAGATAATTCTATAGTTTTATTTGCAACTAATAAGTTCTTAAGTGAAAAAAAAACACATTGTAAAATAGGCATCATATGCTATGTGTACTTCCAAAACTGAATTACTATGTTTAAGTGTGCTTTTGATACTCCCAGTATACATTCTCCCAGTATACATTCACCCTCTCTTTTACAACAGTATCCTAAATTTTATCTGGAGTAGAGCAAGAATGAATGACTTATGTCCTTAAGGTGGCTCAGTGGGTTAAAGCCTCTGCCTTCGGCTCAGGTCATGATCCCAGGGTCCTGGGATGGAGCCCCGCATAGGGCTCTCTGCTCAGCAGAGACCCTGCTTCCTCCTATCTCTCTGCCTGCCTCTCTGCCTAGTTGTGATCTCTGTCTGTCAAATAAATAAATAAAATCTTTAAAAAAAAAAAAAAAAAAAAGAATGTCCCATACTCCTTCCCTACTTTTTAAAGAAATGGGCATATAACCAAACTAGGACAAAATGGCTCAAGACAACTCAATTTTAGGATCTTTGTTGGGAATATCAAGAGTAAGCCTTCTCTCTCTCTCTCTTTTTTTAAATCAGATGTAGGCTTGACTATATGTAGCCTTAGGTGTTCCTAGGAGCAACTTCACTAGCACAAAGTGAAAGCCAAGAAAGAATCGGAACAACCAGAGTGGAACTAAAAATTGGAGAGGGGAAAACAGTCCTGGACAATCCACTCGAACCACTGGATCAAGCCCCACCTGAAGTTAGGCTTTATTCTCCACTTAGTGCCTGTCCATTCCCTGCTGGGAGAGAATGGAGCCTAATTAGAACTGGCAAGGATGGAAGTCCAGGTCTCCTATGTAGTTTTCACACCAAGCAGAGTGAAAGTCTTGTCTCCCATTTTCTCTAAATCCTGGGCCGGAAGGAGAGGCATGCTTCATTACTGTCCAGGAAGGACTGGTCTAGGCTCCCTCTCAGTCTTTACTGATAGCATTGGAAGTGGGGTTGCAGATTTTTGTGTGATGTTTCTTTGAAAGAGGAAAACTGTTGTCTCATCATTCTCTCTCTTTTTAGGCTGCCTTTTCTCTAGTTTTGGACTGGGAAAAACAGGCTTTTCTTGGGATTTTTTTTTTTTTTTTTTTGGCCTAACCCATTGGCATTTCCAGGTTTCTGGCTTTTTCAGCAGTCCACTCTGTGATCTATGAAGTAAAAAAAAAAAAAAAAAAAAAAAATGCAATTCCTTGCACCCAAAATTTCTAGTTGCTCAGCCTTCTTCCTGCCAAAGTCTTCTTATGTTGTTTTATATGTGATATGTGCAGGCTTTTTAATTCTGCTTAGCCAAAGGAATGCTACTCAAGGAGCAACCACTGAAATACATGTAAGGAGACTCATTCACACCTGGGCTTGTCTTAAATGAGTTTATACTAGAGGGCTCTCTGATGCCGTGGTAAGGACCTATTTTACTGTCTCTGCTCCCCTTCCCCTAGGGGACTTAAAAACAAGTCCCAGAAACCAGCTCCAGGTGTGAAGGCCAAGAAAAACAAGGCTGTACCCACCTCGAGTCTAGCCCTGACATAAGTACAGCCATCTTGGCAAAGCAAAAGCTGGCACCTTGCACTGAAAGAGTGGGTTAACATAAGAATGGCCATCCTGAAGGCCAGGAAGCCATTTTACTGAGCATCCCTAACCAGCCCACACAGGCACGAAACTTGAGATAAGAGAAAGTTGCTAAAACCTAAGAAAACAACTTAATCATATACCAACAGGGCAGTTAGGTGGTGGTGTTATAGGGACCAGATGTTAAAGAAAAACAAATAGTTAACTTGCAGAGATCACAATCCTGCAAGACAGGAATCTCCCTTGGTTTGCAAATGTCCTGGTGATTTACAACAAAAAGGGCTATCTCTTCAATGGCCCAATTTCCAGAAATAAATGGCTCAGTTCTCAAGGCCTAAGGTCGCACCATAAACTGAAAGAGGCTGAGGCAGAAGGAAATGTAAATAAAGTTAAATTTCTTCTAAACCTAAGTCTCGGGACGCCTGGGTGGCTCAGTTGGTTGGACGACTGCCTTCTGCTCAGGTCATGATCCTGGATTCCTGGGATCGAGTCCCGCATCAGGCTCCCAGCTCCATGGGGAGTCTGCTTCTCTCTCTGACCTTCTCCTCGCTCATGCTCTCTCTCACTGTCTCTCTCTCAAATAAATAAATAAAATATTTAAAAAAAAAATAAAATAAAATAAACCTAAGTCTCACTAAACTGCCAGGATGGCTCCAGGTTGACCCCGGGGTGGCAAAAGGTTAAACAAAGTTAAACTATCAAAGTGGGGTCTACGATACATATGTAGCTATGAAGCAGTGTCTTGAAAATGCTATACAAACCCTTGGCTTTGAGTGCTTGGGGTCCTTGTTGAAACCCGCTGCGCCGGGCGGATACTTGGACCCCAGCTAGCTGGAAATAAACCTCGCTGTGTGACTTGCATTATCGAGAGTGTTCTCTGTCTAATTGAGGGGTGGTCGACTCCATACCCTAACACCATGATGAGAAGAAAATTGCAGCGGGCCTAGGAGGATGTGAGTCTATTATCCATGTGGGAAGAAGTTGGACCATTTTGGCCAGAGGTTAGACTGTGGTAACCAACATTCCAAATGACCACCTACCTGTGGTATCCCTTTTGTTTTACCTCACTCCCCCTCTCTCAGATCCCACTCTCTGGAAGAAGCTTGTCAACAAGCCTTATGGAAAGCCCCGCTTGCTAAGGAAATGAAAACTTCTGCCAATGGCCAGGTGAGTGAGCTTGAAAGTGACTCTTCCAGATACTTCAGAGAGACTGCAGGCTCAGTTAACAACTTACGAAACATCCTGGGACACCTGGGTGGCTCAATCAGTTAGGCCTCTGCCTTGGGCTCAGGCCATGAGTCCTGGGATCAAGTACCATGTCAGACTCCTGGGATCAAGTCCTGGGATCAAGTACCATGTCGGGCTCCCAGGTCCCCAGGCTTCTGACTGCCACTCCTCTTGCTTGTCCACTAGCTCTCTTTTTCTCTCTCTCTCTCCTTCTGACAAATAAATAAATAAAATCTTTTTTTAAAAAATAGCTGTCACATAAGAGATACTGAGCCAGAAGTACTCAGCTAAGCTGGTTACACATTTCTGATCCCAAGAAATTGGGTGAAATAATCAATTGTTTTCATTTGCTAAATTTAAATAATTTGTTACACAGCAATAGGTAACTCCTATACCAAAACTTCTCATTTACATAATCACAATAGTGATTAGTATAAAGAATAGTACAAAAATAGTACAAAGAAGGATGAATTACTTTTATCGACTACTTATTTCTATAACATTATTCTTATGTTTTCAAATGGATTTGTGAATCAGCCTCCCAAACTGTCATTACATCTGTAAATATAGTTGCTTCCCGAGCAAAAGGCTAGCTTTGCCTCATTTGGTAGCAGGATTCTTTGGGTAGTACATACCATATAGCAAAAGTCTCTGTGTTATTATAATGGGCATGCCCAACAGCTCTATGCCTTTGGTTGGCCTTTGGGGGAACTGGTGACTGACCAGACTGGGGGATATGCTTTCAACTCCCTGTTGCCATGCAACATGGAGCATGGATTTTAGATTTTCTTTTCTTTTTTTTCAAAGATTTTATTTATCTATTTGACAGACAGAGATCATAAGCAGGCAGTGAGGCAGGAGGAAGCAGGCTCCCTGCTGAGAGCCCCATGTGGGGCTTGATCCCAGGATTCCGAGATCATGACCTCAGCTGAAGGCAGAGGCTTTAACCCACTGAGCCACCCAGGCACCTCTAGATTTTATTTTCTTCTATTGTTGTCCATTAACTCTTGATTATCATGCTATCAAAAGAAATCAGATAATGTTATAAAAAGGCATTTGTCTACTCTTGATAAGAATTTAGGGTTCATGTAAGATGAGCATTTAAAGCACAATAATACCTGGTACCTGGGGTACTGGGAGGCTCAGTCAGCTAAGCATCTGCCTTCTGCTCAGGTCATGATCCAAGAGTCCTGCAACAGAGCCCCATGGTCCTGCTTCTCCCTCTGCTGTTTCCCCTGTTGGTGTGCACTCTCTCTCACTCTCTCCCTCTCAAATAAATACATAAAATCTTAAAAAAAAAAAAAAAAAAAAGGAGCCCCTATTGGATAATAAGGTGATTTAAATGAGGTTTGTTTGAAACAGATCTGTGGTTTCTAATCAGCATGCAGTTGAACCGTGACTTGATTTACAGCACTTTTCCCTTTGTTTCCCCCATCTTTCTTTTCCTATCACAACAGTACCAGGGCCTATTTATTACATTGCATTGTTTATAAATAACTGTGGTATCATTAAAGAATTTTAGAATAAGGTGGGGTTTTTTTCTTCCCTTTGCTTTAAAAGGGAGTAGAGATTGTTATTGTTATGCCTCCTGCACTTTTATTAAAACAGAAAGCCTAAACTAAATTATCTTTCTGGCAGATATGTCAACAGACTCTTTTAATGTTCTGCTTGTCAGCATTTGTTTTATGGATATATACCGCCCTCTGTAAAGATGTGATGATTGTGTTTCTAGGGACAGAAGCATGGAGACACTCTCTGTAAGGCATATATACCAAGGAAGTGCTTCTATTATTACTCATTCTACCACCTATTTAACAAGGGAATGCATTGTCAGCTATTGGCTGACTTTTGTTCCTATTTGTGCTTCTATTTTTGCACTCTCCTTTTAACAGCAACACTTTTATTCTTCTTTGGGTCTTCCTCCAGGTCTCTCTTTCATGGCATTTCTGTTCAGAATAGACATGAATAGAGCTTATAAATCACTTAACATTTTTTCCCAATATCTTTCCTATATATTGTGTATTGTTATGTTTTACAGTTACAGACCAGGAAGCCCCTGTTCTGCTTGGCTTTCAGGAAGCTGAGGCAGTAGTTATTCTGCATATTAGAAACATAAAATGGGGTGCTTGATTTTATATATATATATAGATAGATGTGTATATATATATACACACACACAATAGTGTATATATTCAGATATATATATATTAACATATATGCATACAACTATTTCATTACTATTAAATTTTATTATTTAAAAAAATGTCTTTACACCACTAGGTTAAATGTCTTTCTTTCTTCCTGACTTCTGAACTCTTTCAGGAAACATAACCATCTATTTCTGTTGCACATAGGGTACTCAGTATGGAAAGTTGGTATGTGGATGTAAAAAAACTTCAAGCATTCTGATACAGTACATATCTGCTCCTCCTTTCAAAAATAGTACTGAAAAAGGACAGTCCTCAGAGAGGGACATAAGGCTCCTAGTCACAGTAGATTTCAGGATAATGTTCACAATTCTCATTACAGACTTTTCCCATCTGACATTCCTTTCCAACATTTTCCAAACCAAATAAAACTGACCATAACTAGGCACATATTCATGTGAAATCTATTCTGTAAGGTATTTCCAATAGAAAATGCTTTTATACTATGCATTCTCTCTCTCACTTCCTCGCAAGTTATCTGTGATAAAAGATCCATGTTCTAGATGGGATCGGGAGGGAGACAAACCATAAGAGACTCACAATCTCACAAAACAAACTGAGGGTTGCTGGTGGTTGGGGGTAGGGATAGGGTGGCTGGGTTATGGACATTGGGGAGGGTATGTGCTATGGTGAGTGCTGTGAAATGGGTAAGCCTGACGATTCACAGGCCTGTACCCCTGGGCCAAATAATACATTATATGTTAATAAAAATAATTTTTATAAAACCAAAATATCTATGTTCTGTTTATT
Source organism: Mustela nigripes (assembly GCF_022355385.1). Taxonomy (NCBI): domain Eukaryota; kingdom Metazoa; phylum Chordata; class Mammalia; order Carnivora; family Mustelidae; genus Mustela; species Mustela nigripes. The sequence goes on from NC_081568.1 coordinate 52,183,059, forward strand.
TTTAATTTCCAATTCATTGTAAATGGATTGAATTAAGAAATAGATTTTTTAAATAATTCATAGTAAAACAAAAACACTAAGAAAAATACAGAAAATACAGACCTGTTGATCAGGTATTTAAATATGAAGGTAATGTCAAATTTATCTTAAATTTTATGAACATGACCTCTCAAATTCTGTATTTATTGCAGCCTCTTAAAGAATTGATGGAGTGGCACTGGTCTCCAAGAGACACTCTGAATAGTGTGGCTATAAATGCTGCAACTGAAGCCTCAAGTCATTTTTTAACAAGGACAGGTTTTTTTCAACTTGCATCATAATCCAATATACTTGACGGATGGGACATACTCCCATGAGAACTATCAGCTTACTATGGTCAGGAAAATTAGGAATTTTGGAACTGTAGGTGACGTTTGAAAAGATTTCCCATTGAGTTCTGGTGGATTTCGCCTTGCCCTTAGAATCACTGCAGTAGAAACTCTGTAAGGAACCAACTTACCATCCACAGTTACTAAAGTTCTATTCAGCATTAGGCCTTACATTATACTTAAAAATACAAAGATGTAGGAGACAGGGACTTGAGTGCCAGATAAAATCGGAGTGGAGATACCATTAAGACTCATGCAAAGATAACTAATAATACAATGTAATATATGAAAAGGCACTGTGTACATGAAGAGAGCAAATGGACTGAATACAGTGATAGAGATTCAAATAGCTTTTTAAATTTAGGATTTTAATCTCAAATTTGCAGGGTGGTTATGAGAATAACACTATAGCTTTATCAAGGTTCAAACAAAAGTAAACACGGGGTGAGGGGACCAGCGGCATAAATATATCCCTTAGATAATAAAAATACATGTTACTCTCCAGATACATAGCAACCAAGCTTATTTCGAAGAACTTGTGCTATTCTCCTATACACCAAAATTGATAGAGAAGAATGTCAAAATAACAGAAATCAGTAGGTATAAACATGTAAGTCTATTTTACTAAAGCTAGTAATACGAAGCAGACCACATATGTTCAATCAATAGTCCCTATATGCCTAATTTTATTAAAAAATTTTCCTAGCAAGATTACCTTTTTGGGACAAATTTTCTATCCATATAGCCTAGTACATTGTTAAAGCTATGATTACCATTCTATAACTTGTGATAGGTTACTTCAGTTCTCATTTTACAAAATTTTACCCCAAAAAGCTCTTTAAGCAATATATAGCCTTACTCAGGGTATGTAAGGGTTAATGTAACGTCAATGAAAAACAACTCTGGCAGAAAAAAATGTTAAGATGATATAAACTACTTGCAGTTTAAGGTGAAACGTAAAAAGAGAGTACATTTCAGAAGTTTTAATGAAGTCAATGATAGACTCTGTAAGTAATTTCTAGGTGTACCATGACAGTTTCTCAACTGCAAATGTAAATTGATGTGTAAGTTTCATGTTTGTTGAACCCACCTCATCATATAGAATTTGAACAGTTAATTATAAAGTGTAGTCTTTTCCCAAAGTCTTCCTTTGAATATCTTCCATGCATCAAATCATTTAATGAAACCCAGATATTTGAAGAATTAAAATATAAAAAAAACTCCTTGTCAGAGTTTTCTTTGACTCCTTAAATATGACTTGCAACTATCACCTAAAATACACTGTGATCCCACAACCCACGCTCTTTGCTTACTGTCCTGGTGTCTGATGCTTGAACAGGTCACCTGACCTCAAATGCCAACTTCAGTGCTTTTTACTTACCTAATCCTAATGTATATCCATCAGTATCCCCATCTAAATATTACAATATTTTTAATGGGTTTTTTGGCAATACAGTAATGATTTACATGCACAATTTCTCTAAATACAATGTATCAGAGGCTGTATTACAGACTTCTAAGTACCTTTCAAATAGAGATGGCACCTAGCACAGTGCCGTAGGTATTGTTAGAGCAATTTCATATATTTCAAGAGTGGAAGGGAAAGAGAAAGGAATTCTCAAACGGAGGGATTTAAAGGTAGAATTAATACAAATTGACAGAAAGAGTAAATGAGGAGAGAAAAAAAAAATAGAAGTGAAGGAGGGAAGATGCAAAGAAAAAAAACCCAAAAAGTACAACCATCTTAAAAACAAAAATAAAAAGTTAGAAAATGAATATTATCCAACACTAACTTCACAGAGGAAGAGGACAGTGCCTCTTTTCACCATGTAGACTATGAAATCTTTATCGAGTATAGAATAGAGTATAGAATAGAGATCTAAGAAGGGTCTTGCTTTGGTAATGGAAAATAATAAGCTCTAGACTAAACATATATTAAGTACAAGACCCCAAATAACTGCACTGTTTCTAACTAAATTAATTCACATATATTTACAAGAAAGCTAAAATGTCCAACACCAAAAGGGTAAATTTTGAATTATCTGGTACCTGGCTGAAAATAACCTGCCTGTTAGAAGAAGCAGGAAAAATGATTCACATAATGAGAAGGGGGAAAAAAAAATAAATCAACACCTCTCTGAAATTGACACTGATGTTAGAATTAACAGAAAAGAACGATTTATAAGTTACTATAACTACTTCCATATGTAAGAAGGCTAAGTAGGAAAATGGGAAATATTTTTTAAAGACCCAAATTGCATTTCTAGATATAAAAACCATAATATGTGAGATGAAAAATACATAGTATTGGACTACTGGCAGATTAGACAATGCAAAAGATTAGTGAATTTGAAGACACAGCAATGGAGACACAGCAATTACATCAAAATGAAATGCAAAGAGGAAAGAGAATTTAAAGAATAGAAAGTGGGTAAGTGAGCCATGAGGCAACTTCAAGAGGCCTCATATATATCGAATTGAAGTTCCCAAGGGGAACAAAGTAGGCGGCAAAATATACTTGAAAATATAATGGCCCCAAATTTTCCAAAAAGCTCAATGAATCTAAAGCACAAGAAACATAAACAAGAGCACAAGAAGGGATTCATAAAAAATTTCTTCAAGGGGCTCCTGGGTGGCTCAGTGGATTAAAGCTCTGCCTTTGGCTCAGGTCCCTGGGATCAAGGCCCACATCAGGCTCCCTGCTGCTTCCTCCTCTCTCTCTGCCTGCCTCTCCGCCTACTTGAGATCTCTGCCTTTCAAATAAGTAAACTGAAAAAAAAAATCTTAAAAAAAAAAAAAAACTTCTTCAAAACAGTGTTAACACAATTTTTGTATAATTGAGAATTTTTTAGAGAAATAAAGCAAATTAAGTACAGAGGAGAAAAAGGAATAATAGATTTCTTATACTCAATGTGAAAAGGCATTAGAATCATCAATTTAATGTACTGATGGAATACATCTCTCAACTTAGAATTTTACACACAATGAACATACCTTTCAAAAATACCATCAAACTTATAAACATGAGAAGTAAACCAGGTTACAAGAAACATTAAAGGAAGCCCTTCAGGCAAAAGAAAAATTATACTAAATAGAAATATGGAAATAGAAAGGGATTAAAAACACTGAAAATAACTACAAAAAATATATACAATTGATTTTGATATTTAAATCTCTTTAAAAATAAAATTTTATTTTTATTTTTCTAAGGATTATATATAACATGTTATATTATATATATTATTATAATGTGTGTGTGTGTGTGTGTGTGTGTGTGTGTGTGTGTGTAGAGAGAGAGAGAGAGAGAGAGAAAGCAGGGGGAGCAGCAAAGGGAGAGTGAAAAGCAGACTCCATGCTGAGCGCAGAGCCCCACGTGGGCCTTGATCTCACGGCCCTACGATCAGGACCTGAGCACAAATCAAGAGTTGAATGCTTAACCAACAGCCACCCAAGCGCCCCAGTAAATAAATTTTTAAACAAAATAGTAACAATGCAGTATGACTTTTATAACTTTCAAAGTAAAATAATTGACAACAATAACTTAAATTCTGAAGAGAAGAAAGGAAGCATATTACTGTAGGATTCTTCTACCATGCAGAGTACATTATCACTTGAAGATAAACTGTAATAAATCAAACCTACACTATAAATCCAAAAGCAACTCCTAAATAATAAAGAGTTGAAGCTAGTAAGTCAACAAGGGAGATAAGATGGGTAAGTTAAAATTATATTTAAACCCAAAAGAAAGCAGAAAGAAAGTAAAATGGGAACAAAGGACATATAGGACATATAGAAAACAAATAAGAGTTATCAATTTAAGCCTAACTCCATCAATAATAACATTAAATATAAGTGTCTAAATATCCCAATTGAAACTGAAAGCCCATAAAATTGGGAGAGATTCAACTATGTGCTGCTGGTTACCAACACATTTTACATGTGGGAACACAAATTACTTAAAACTAAAAAGATTTTTAAAAAAGATGTATCATGGTAAAACTAAATGAAATTAAAAGTATTTTATTAGTATCAGATGAAGAATATTTCAGAGCAGACAATAGCATCAGACACAAAGGTCATTTCATTATAATAAAGGAGTCAATTTGCCAAGAGGATTCCACATCCTTAAAACGTCTGCTCCTAATAACAGAGCTTCAAAGTACATAAGAAAAAAATTTCAAGGAAAAAAAAAAAGAGAGAAACAAAACCAAATCTGTAGTTACAGTAACAGGTTGCAATACCTCTCTCAGCTGATAGAACAAATATACAAAAATTCAGAAAAGATATAGATTATTTGAAAGTACTTAACAAATACAGGTTGAAGGAAATAACAGCTTACTTGTAAATCTCAAACATTGCATTTGAGAGCAAACTGGTTTGGATAGCAAACTTGTTTATTTGGGTGCATTTCTAGTATGGAGAAAAAAGAACCCACTGTTAACTTACTGCTTCTGCAATGTTAATCTCTTCACAGGAAAAAATTGTGTATCACATGCTATAATAAAAATACTAACCAAAGAAAACATCAGTAATTTGGGCAGTTACAACATAAGAATTTTACAAGACACAATGTTCTAAGACTTCATACTTCTCTTTTTTTTTTTTTTAAAGATTTTTTATTTATTTATTCGACAGAGAGAGATCACAAGTAGGCAGAGAGGCAGGCAAAGAGAGAGGAGGAAGCAGGCTCCCCGCTGAGCAGAGAGCCCGATGCGGGACTCGATCCCAGGACCCCGAGATCATGACCCGAGCCGAAGGCAGCGTCTTAACCCACTGAGCCACCCAGGCACCTACATACTTCTCTTTTCATATCCTACTTTTCCTAGAGTTTTCAACTTCTTTTATCTTATTTGGTCTATAGATAAAGAAAATTACCCATTTAAGGACACACAATTAACTATGAACTATTACTGAGACGTTTACGCTGGTCTCCAAAGTTCTATTCCTTCCCCCACTCTCCAGCCATCATCCACCCCAGGCATCATGTTTCCATGAGTCAATCTGTACAGCCCATATATTTGTAATTTGGCACAAAGAGTATTTGAGGGTTAATTTCCTAAAGCATTCACCTAGAAAACTGCAAGGTTTATAATTTGTGGTTTTGTTAACAAAAAGTTTGTGGACTTGCAGGTTTGTAGGGGTGTGTGTGTGTGTGTTTATGTCTTTGCAGAGAGGATCTCTGAAAACACTGGCAAAATCTCCTAACAGGGCTAACCTCTTTTGTTATATTTGGGTACTGACATAAGTATGCAACTTTTTTTTTGTCACTTTGCCTTTAGAAATGAGTCAATGCTATATTTAATTCCATAGTCCAATAAACAAACCAAGAAGTCAATGCCAAATTAAATGTAAAACATTCTGAAATTAGGGGTTTCTGCTTTGAGAAAACAGTAAAGTTAAGCAATGTGAAATGTGTAATTGGGTTTGGCAATTTAGGTTTTGTTCTTGTGATTTTTGAAAGAAACTATGCATACTATAAAATCAAACCTACAAAAGTTACCAACAGGAGAAATAAAACCTTTGCCTTGTCCTCAGTCTCCTAGTTTCTGTGTGCAGGGGCAAAAACAACTTATCTAAGCCTCGATTTTCTCAGATATAATACTACAATAATAATCCCTAATAATTTAATATAAGTGGTAATTAGCATTATGGAAAAATAGGAAAAAAAAAAAAACACCTCATGTCTCTGACACTTAATGTTCCTGTATTTCCCCTGAGCTACTTATCTTCACCGTTTGGGTTAGTTCAACTGTGTTATGTTAATTAATCACAGTGATTAACACTGCTTAGTACATTTATATAGTCCTTGTCATCTTCTGTTATCTACCAAACTACTACCATCATCTCATTTATTTTATCACATCACATGAAATATAGAAAGCTTATAATAGTACACTTTTTACTTCTAGGCTATTTCTGTCATATCTATATAATTTATAACCCTCTTTTATCTTATACTATTTGCTTTAAACAGCCATAATCTTTTAAAGAAATTAAATATAATAAGTCTTACTTTTTAACTCCAGAATTTCTATTTGCATTTTCTTTAAAGTTTATCTTTACTTATATTCTTCCTCTAGTACTATATACATAATTTTGCTTTAAGTATTCATCTGTAGAAGTTGCTCTAAAATCCTTATCTGTTCATTACAACCTATGGTTATCAAAGAGTTATTCTTTATTAAATGTTTACTTTCTTAAATATGAATCACATATTTCTGTATTCTCACAGTCCAGTGATTTATTACATATTGGATTTTATAAATGTTAGATCTTAGAAAATCTCGATTGTGTTAAATCCCTTCTAAGATTTGTTTTTATAGGCAGTTTACTCAGTTGTACTCAAATTTTAATTCCCAACTCCTTTCAGTGGTAGGCCACTGAAAACCTTCCACAATTCTTTGAGCTTCTAGCTGCTACATTTTGACCATGTCTTATGGAATCTCGCCTGTACATGTTTGGGGTAAATTAAATGTAATTTTTTAGATATCAATCCTTCTGTCATTCTTCTTCCCAGACCCAGACCCTAACTCACTGGCTCTTCTTTCAAATCCAACACTTTCCAACCTCAAGCCAATAAGCTTCATCTTTTTGCTACCCTAGCAGGACTGAGAACCGTAGTTCAACTTTTCAGATATATTTTCTTCTAATTTCTCCCAACCTTTGGTCACTTTTTAGAACTTTCAGAAAGTTGTGTCATATATTTTGTTGATATTTTCTTTTTTTTTTTCTGCCTTAAGTTTGACAAAGCTACTTCTTTTTAGTACCAGAAGGCAGAAAAGTTAGCCCTTCTAATCCTAGAAGCCAGAAGTTGATCTTGTTTATTTTAGAATTAAAATGAAAAGTCAATCTTTTCCAACTTTTTTATGTGACTTGCTATGTATGTAACTGTATTATGAATTCCTTTATATAATGTCGTGTGTGTATGTGTGTGTGAGTGTGTGGGGGGGGGGGAAGGGGAGAGAGAGAAATGTTAAATTTATGCAAGATACAGAGTATATTAATATTTATTAAATACATAGTTGTCATAGTTCTGTCATTACTTCTTTATCTTTCCAAGAGGATAGTTAACTATTCCCTGTTTCACTCTGATATTTTTCCAATCTCAGGAATATAGATTCTGTTGTTGATTTTCTGTAGAAACAGAGTGGTCAAAACCAGACCATTTGAGTAGATTTTAGTTTCTAGTAAAAATGGGGATTTTCATATGATCCGCTGGTTTTAGATCAGTTTGCATCTTTTATTCTGGGCTATAAAGTTTGCATTAATGTAGATATATGTAAGTTTTTAGTTAGATTCCAGACTTTCAGCACTTCCAAAGGGAGAGGAAAGGAAATTAAGTTTGTTTGTTTGTTTGTTTGTTTTTAATAGCAGCTATATGAAAAGAACTGAAGCATAGAGAATACAGAAAAAAATCTGCCTGTTTTAATTTTTGGTAATAGTCTCACCATTTTCTTATTTTCTTATACTTCAAAAATTGTCAATTAATATAAGATTTCATTAGGGCCAAAATAAAAAATCAATATGTGTGAATATTTCTAAATAATAATGCATATTATAAAACTCTAGCTATCCTGGATTTGAGTTTTTTCTGTATAAATTTGCAATGTTAGTCAGAAAGTTATATGAAAAGGTCAGTTAGGTTTCCCATAAACGTTTCATCAGTTATCATGTATGTACTATTCACTATACTATTTATAATATATATTCACAAATATACTACATACTATTCACAAATATAAATGTATTTCAGTGAAGCCATTCTGTTATCAGTGAACACATAGAAATTGAAGATATTATGGAAATAAATAAGAAAATGTATGAATTTTAATTCAGAAATAAGATGAATTTATTACATATGTTCAAGTATATTTGTTCTATATAACTTTTTACTACTAAGTATACTCATTTCCAGATTGAGTATTTCAGCATGTTTTTATGTGTGCCAATGGAATAATAAGTGGTGATAAAATGATCTACAGTGAAGGAATTTTAGAATGTAATTAAGTAAAGTTGTTGTTCTGTAATTTCACGATTAGTTGAGGAGAAAGTTCTGTAATTGCTGTGTTCAGAAGATAAAGAGACACTTTATCAGGCAGGTAGAAAATGTTGTTTACCACAAAACAGTTATCTTAGAAGAAAATTAAATATGATAAAAATTCAATTTGCCTTGATGAAACTTATCAGAAACTCAGTGATAACTGCTTATAGTAGCAGTAGAGATATGAACAAAGTTTAAGAATTTGGCATAAACAATATACTGCAAAAGCAGGGGATTGGGGTATAGTTTTATAAAATGCACTTTTAAGAAACAATGAGTTATAATAAAGAATCACCAGCCCTCCTAATACTGACAGTGAAATGCTGCAAGTACTATAAACAAAGTTTAAACATTGAGGAATGAACTATACAGACTACTTTTCATTTACTGAAACTGGTACATTTTTCAGAGAGAAAAAAATGGCCTTAGAGGATGCACTACTTCCACTTCTAGGTTGTTTCAAGCAGTGTCTTCTACTCTTCAATCATCTATTTTAGCTGTTCTCCATTACAAAAAAGAATTTGTGTTTCAAGATGTGGGTAATATTTTATAATGAAAATTGTATTTTATTAACAACCTACTTTGATTAGAGGAATTTTAGTCATTTTATCTAGTTCAAGGCAATGAAGTATAAATCTTCCATTTGTACAAATTCAAGATTCTAAGATCATCTCCAACATTGAAGTTTTATATCTAGTTTCAGTCTTTGCCTTCAATTAGGTTATAGATGAACTGTTACTGAAATCCAGCATGATATGTTTAAAGGTGACTTGACTTATATAGACACTAGTTAAATGATCATATATCAAGTTAGATCACTAGGTCATAAATCCCAAAATATGTTGTCAATGCAAGCCTGGGTGGAAAAATTTAGCCAAAAATGTAACCACACTGTGGTGACTTATAAAGACATTCTTGGGTGTCAAACAAATCCCAGTTCTAATACTGACAAAGTATGGAATCTCAGAAAATAGACTTTATTTTTAAAGTCTCAATTATCACATTTGTAAAATGGCCATTACAGTAGTATTCATATGTTAAGGTTATTGTGAGGATTAAATATGTCAATTCTAAAAATTGATTAGCACATCTAGTCTCTGGTAATTTGTTGCTTTCTGATAAATTGTAGTTAATAGTAACTCTTTTGACTGAGTACCCAATAACAACTATTTAACAAATATTATGATTTGTTCAGGTTTTATGTATTGGTGACTTGGAACCAAATTAGAATTTAAATAGGTCTCTTTTGAATCATGTCAATATTTTCTACTCAGTAATTGCCTAAAGAGTCTGATTACAGAATGTCCCATCCCACAGATAAAACAGCCCACAGCAAGGAGGGTATTTGGTATAAAACATAAGATACTTATATTTTCAGCCCAGTATGTCAACATTTTTACCGTCTTACCATCTGGAAGTCGGCTATTTTATTTTTTTATTAGACTCTTCTAATTTTAATTATATGAGAAATTTTCTACTTTATAGTTCCTGCTTTCTTTACTTCACTGTACCTGGAAATTTATATGGCCCATTTCTTGCCAGAGAGAACAATAATTTGTTGGAAGACTGTATCAAATTAATAAGGAAGTGAATCCCTCTTCCTTAAATTGGCCAACGTAAAAGAAAGATTAATATTGTCTGTTTTATTTGTTTTTTAGTAGCATGTCTGGACTAAATTAATGAAATATTTCTCATCATGTGTGTTATCCGATATGTGTGCTCCATTCGTCATTTTTTAAAAGATTTTACTTATTTGAAAGAGAGACAGAATGAGTGGAGGAGAGGCAGGGGAGGGTTAAGGGAGGGGCAAGAGGAGAGGGAGAGAGAACCATACTCCCTGCCTAGTGGGGAGCCCAATATGGGGCTTGATTCCAGGACCCAAGATCACAACCTGACCCAAAGTCAGACTCTGAACTGTTGGTGCCACCCAGGAGTCCCCAGTTCTTACTTTAAACCTGGCATTCTAGGAGTAGCCTGTGTGTCTGCATTTCAGGGACAGGACTAAAGGGAGGCAAGGTAGGCAGCTAGAGAGGAAAATCGGAGAAAGTACCCCCTTTCAGTATTTTGCAGTACAGGAATGGTTGATGGGTTTCTGCGTAGTTTGGGAAGCACACTCCAAGTTAGGCCCCTTTCAATCTGTCCCCTTTTTCTTTTTGCTAAAACCTTTCATGTGTCCTTTGCATGTATATACAACCTCTGGCTGCTGGTCCGTAGTGTGTACATACTTTGAACTATAGCCACTGTCTGATGTAAATGTGTACAACCTCTGGCATACTTTGTATATCAAGAATGTCTGTGACGGGAGTTGGGGTAAATTGGAAGGGAAAGTGAATCATGAGAGACTATGGACTCTGAAAAACAATCTGAGGGGTTTGAAGTGGCGGGGGGTGGGAGGTTGGGGTACCAGGTGGTGGATATTATAGAGGGCATGGATTGCATGGAGCACTGGGTGTGGTGAAAAAATAATGAATACTGTTTTTCTGAAAATAAATAAATTGAAAAAATTTTTAAAAAAAGAATGTTTATGACGGTTTTCTTCCTATGAGCTAGACTCAATCCTGCCTAACATGCCTATTTCACATGTTTTTTGTAGGAATCAAATGATATATTTACAATAGCTAGCATTTACTGACGGCTATTTATTTTAAGATCTTATTTATTTATTTGAGAGAGAAAGAGAGGGAGAAAGAGTGTGAGAAGGGAGGGAGAAAAAATCTGAAGCAGACTCCTTGCCAAGTACAGAGCTCCAGGTAGGGCTTAACGGACCCCAAGATCATGATCTGAGCAGAAACCCAGAGTCGGCCACTCAACCAGCTGAGCCACCCAGGCACCCCAACTGATGGCCTTTTTAGTATCAAAAACTAGCATTCTGAACATTTTAAATATTACCTTATTTAATGTTACCTTATTTAATCCTCAAAAATCCTGATTGTTTATGCATAATAAATTTAGAAATTAGAAAACTGAAGGAATGGAGAGGTTGAGTTGTCTAAGAACATGAAGATAGCAGAAAAGGATCCAGCCCCAGAGCCTAAACTTTTAATTAACCCCCACATTCTGTTACCCACATTGTTAACAATAAAGTATTGTCTCCCTCTCCCATATTCTAACCCATCCTCCGCAGAGATATTTACAGGAGTCTTCTGGCACTGATTTATCTAATGATTCTTTGTTATCTTTTATCAAGTCTGTGTCTCCAAGTGGGTAACCTGTAGATACAAATAGAATCAGAATTTACAGAGCAGAGACTAACAAGCCAAAGAGATTTTGATTAGGAAACAGAAGAGCTATGGCATAGAAATCATACACAGAAGAGCTCGTGGCCTATCTAGCTGTCATTTTGATAAAGTGATTTTGTTCTCCCTTTGGAACAGAAGGGGGCTGGTCAGAGTTTATCCAGGCATCTCCAGTCTAACTCCTTGAAACTTCTGATAAGCAAAGCCTTTGGTGTGCCAAGAAGCAAAGCATAGTTTTCTTTCCATGCAACTGAGTATTTGGGATTAAGAACATGTAACACAGTGTTTTATTTTCTTCTTGTTGTGTGTACAGAAAGGATATCTGTGGGAGGGATGAAAATAACAGCTATAATGTAAAGTCTGAATGAGGACATGAAAACACTTCTCATTAAATGTAGACAAAACACATCAGTCTTCCCCCTTTATCAATTTAGATCATGGCTCATTCCCACTGGTGGCCACATGAAACCCATCCTTCATTTGACATGCACAAATATATTCTGGATCCCTTGCAATAACAAGCGTATACCCTACATTAGTCTGTCTCCATTATGTCAACATTAAATAAGCATCATGTTCAGCATAAAGAACAATGACTGCTCTATTTCAAACGCCACAAATCCTGTTTCTGAAGAATACACCAGTACTAAATGCAACAGTATTAAAATGTGACCAGGTTGAAAGCCCTTTTTATTTTTTGCAAAAAGTACTTGGGCTTGATAGTAGCCCAAGAGGGTGCTGTACTAAGTAAGGCAATCTGGGTTCAACCTCAGATTTGCCACTTATTAGCTCTGCATTACTGGCTTAATCCTATCATTTCCCTGAGTTTTAGTTTCTTTCCTGTCTATAATAGCATTTCCCTAACCTACCTCATAAAATGAAAAAAATAAAATAAAATGATGTTATATTCATAAATTCTAATTGCAAATGCAGAACCATTATGTAATTACTGGATCATCTTATTTTGTTAATGAAACTGTTCATAGGCAAAGTTGATACATATTTTACAATGGCTACTATTAATTATGCTTGCTATCAGTGGACACTGTGTTAACCTCATTCTTCAGTAATATTATTCTCATGCTGAGATCCTCCCAATGGTATCAAGTGTGATTTTTAGAGAAAGCCAACTAAAAGGAAATTTTTAGTTATTATATCATACATAAAATATCTTATCATACATAAAGGTGGATTTTTTTTACTGGTGATCCACAATTAAAACCTTTTGTACTAGAAAATATCATTGTGGGCAAGAGATATATGAGGTCACGAAGAGAAAACTCCATGCATGAATTGGAAAAATAAGTCAGCTGCCTGTGAATGGTTACATGTTATAAGAGAAAAAAGATAAATTTAGAGTTGTATAAAGGCAAACCCAAATCCCAATTCTGTGACTCATACCTGTTGAACATTAAGTGAAGAGGATAGAAATGCCTAACATCTATTGAGTATTCACTGTACACAAAGCACTATATTAAACATTTCAGAAAAATACAAGCAGGTATTTCTATTAATACCCCTATTTTATAGAAGAAGCTAAGGCTTTCAAAGTTTGGGTGAATTACCCCAAGTCATAAAGATGGTAGGTGCAAGAGCAGTATTTAAACTCAACTATTTGGTTCTAAAACCTATGCATTTACTAATTACATTAACATGCCTTCTTACCTCTTTGAGTACATATATATGCATTGTGCTATTGTTGTATAGTTTATACAATTACAAACATGTACTTATCATATTTACAGGCATACTCTATTTTATTGCATTTCATATACATTGTGGGTTTTTTATTGTTTTTGTTTTTGCTTTTAAAGTTTTTATTTAATTTTAGGTAGTATATGCATGTGCACTAGCAGGGAGAGATTCAGAAGTGAGGAAAAGAGGGAAAGAATCCCACGCAGACTCCATGCTTAGCGTGGACTGCTACACAGGGTTAGATCTCACAACCCCAAAATCAGAACCAAAACCAAAACCAAGAGCTGAACGCTCAATTGACTGAACCACCCAGGTACCCCAGATATTAGGTTTTGTTTTTTCTTTTTTTTTTTTTTTTTTAAGATTTATTTATTTGGCGGGGGGTAGAAGAAGGAACAGGGGGAGGCGTGGGAGAGAGGAACAAGCAGACTCCCTGCTGAGCAGGAGTCTGATGTGGGGCCCTATCCCAGGAGTCTAGGATCATAACCTAACCTGAAGGCAAATACTGAATTGACTGAACTACCCAGGGAACCCCCAAATTTTTTTTAACACATTGAAAGTTTTGTGGCAATCCTGCATTGATCAAGACTGTCAACACTATTTTTCCAAAAGTATTTGCTCACTTCCTGTCTGTGTCACATTTTAATAGTTCTTGCAATATTTCAAACTTTTTCACTGTATTTATTACGGTGAACTGTGGTGAGTGACTGTGATGCTGAAACCTCAGATGACAGCCATTTTTGGCAATAAAACATTTTTCATAAAGCATTTTAGTGAAGATGTGTACATTGGTTTTTTAAACATAATGCATTTGCACACTTAATTGATTCTAGTATAGTGTCAACATCACACACTACATATGCATACTTAGTGTCCCTTATAGGCAACAGCAAATGGCTATTTTGCTATTTAACTCTTCCAAAAAGTTATCAAAGATTTTATTTTTGGTATTGAACCATGACTTTTTAGCTTTGCTCATCTAATCTCTTTGAAAAACATTGAAAGCAAATTTCACTCATATGTGGAACATAAGGAATAGTGCAGAGGACCACAGGGGAAGGGAGGGAAAACTGAATGGAAAGAAAAGAGAGAGAGAGACAAACCACGAGAGACTCTGGACTCCAGGGAAACAAACTGAGGGTTACAAAAGGGAGGGGGTAATGGGGTAACCACCGATGGGTATTGAGAGGGCACGTGTGGTGATGAGCACTGTGTGTTATACACAACTAATGAACTGTTGAACACACACACACACAAATTAAAAAATTTTTTTAAATATATTAATAAAAAGAAAAAAGAATCCAGGCAATTAGAATGACAGGCTCTGGATTATATAGCTAGTAAGTATGAAAGCTGGGATTTAAAGTTGATTGATCCTCCAGCTCCAATGTACAGATCTTCTCACTATGCCACACTGGGGATTAAACTATGCTCCGTCATTTGTAAGTTTATTTTTGACAGATGTTTTTGTTAAAAACGTATTTGTTTTTTGCCTTTACATTTTTTTTAGAAATCGCTTTTCCATGTACCAGGCATAGGATTAACATAAACCAGGGCAGGAGGAAGACTATCTTAGTTATAAGCAAGCATTTTTCTATCAGTCCATGAACATTTTTAATTAGGGATATGGCAACATTTGATAGATGTTCCAGCTTTCAAGTGTCTATTACTGAAGACACTCTGTAATCATCATTTTCTCACCTTATTATTGCATAAAAGGACATGTGTGTAATACAAAAGAAGCTGCCAAAATCTGATTGCTAATGCAACATTAAAGTAAATTGGTGTGGTCCTGGGTAAAGGGAGAAAATCCAGAAATACTGTGTGTCACAATTTATTTCAAACTATTCAGCTCATCTGGGTATCAGTTCTGTTTTGATTTGTGAAGGTAAATTGACCCAGACAAGGAGCCAGAAACTCAAGCAAACATTTGCATTTCATCCTAATATAACCCTGGGTTTTTCTGCATTGGTAAATATGCCAGCAAAACACAAAAACAAAAAACCAAACCAAACCAAAAACACGACTTTTTGAAGCAGTTAGGAAATCAGACAGACCTAAGTTCAAATATGATACCCTTCCCTATTTGGCTGAAAAAGTGTGGGTGAGCTACTTAACCTTTCTGAGTCTCCTTTGTAAGACAGAAATTTTGAAGAGTGAGAATCCCATGAGTTAGAGTTTGTGAAGCTTAGCACACTGCCTGTTAGCTATCACTGTTCCTATTGTTATTGGTCTGGTGCAAATTTTCCCCAATTTCTCTCAGCTTGCTAAAAGCAGCAAGATATTCATGTGGTTATGACAAAGCAATCTTCCTGATAATGGTGGGGAATCTTAGTGAGGTAAGGGACTATAAAATTTAGCTCTTTTTTTTTATTATTATTTAACATTTCTATTTTCATGCCTATACTTTCAACGTTTATTATTTTCACCTCGATATGTGACAGATCTTTATAGTATATCTGGGGATGGAAGCTATAAAGAGAAGGGAAATGATTAAGAACTGTTCCGGTTTTCCTGATATTTGTAATTTACAACATGAAACAGACATGATGAGTACAACTCCAAACACGAGTGCCCTGTGGTTAAGCCCTACATGATATAGAATTAAATGAAGTCACGACATTCTGAGAAGGAAAAAGTAGGTCTGCTTGGAAGGTAACATTGGGAGCAGAAGGTGAGCTTTGAAAAGTTAGATAGGAATTGTCAGAAGAATATTAAAAATGGAAGGAAATCACCAAATAGAACTTAAGCAAATCTCTGAGGAAGGGATAGACTATAGGCAACAAATGAAGACTTAGATTATAACTGCTGGAGAACAGAGGGCAGTGGATATATTTCAGGTCCTTTTAGGTATGCCCTCATTTCTCTTCACTGTTACATAGTCCCCAACCGTCTGGCATGCACAACCCTAGGTAGGCATTGATGACCTTAAGTTCATGTTCTGCTGGAGAGGTAATACTCAACTCTGCATTTACCAAATTTTGATCACTGAGCAGTCTGTTCTAAAGATTCTGAAGAACTGGAAGACAGGCACTAAAATGCTCCTTGGAAACTTTGTCCTTGGTTTTGTGTTTTATAGCTTTCTAGTAATTTATCCATTTGCTAACTTCTAGCTTGTAGAATTTGTTGGTCTATAATTTTTCACAACCCTCCAGTGTATGGCATAAATGGTTATAATTACTATAACCTGATAATTTGACCAATTTCTCACTTATACAATAGTGCTTTTCATCTCTAAAAACATTTTAAAATTTTTTAAATCAATTTTTTATGGATGTTATTATAACCACTCCTGGATTTTCATAGTTGTAGTTTGCATGGTATCTTTCCATTAAACATATTTCTCTTTTTTAAAGGTGTGGCTTTAGACCACACACAGATCAGTTTATTTTTTTAAATTCAGTTTAATTAGCTCTGCCTTTTGAATAGTCTATTCGCATTTAATGCTATTTATATAGTTGAATTTTTTATTACCATTTTACTTTTTTTTAATGTTTCATGGCTTTTTTGTCCCTCCATTTCTCCTTTATTACTTCCTTTTGCATTAAGTATTTTCAAGTGTAACATTTTAATTCCTTTAATGATTTTTTTCACTATTTTAGTTCTGTTCAAGTGGTTCCTCAAGGGCTTATATACAACTAAATCTTATCAGCCTTTTTATTGTATGGTCTCATTATTAACATCACTCACCAGAATGGTGTATATATATTTTAACCAAGGCTGAACTTACACCCATCCATCATAATCATTCTAAGTCTGTATTTATCTGAAGGTTCACTCTTAGTGTTACACATTTTAAAAGTTTGTACAAAAATATGGTGTGTGTATGTGTGTGTGTATATATATATCCATATATATATATCCATCATATATATATATCCATCATATATATATACATATATATAATCCATCATTGAATATCACAGAGGATAATTAAGAGGAGCTACTGCCCTTGAACGTACTCATGAGCTTTAATTTCCCTGTATTTGTTTCAAATAGAGTCATTTCTTATCATGAGAGCTTTGTAGTTCCTTTTCTTATTGACTGCCTCTTCCCTTAAGCAAACTTTCTGAGAAGCTATATTGGGCTCTGGAAGGAATTTCTCATCTTCTTGATTTGCATCTTCCTGCATGGAATCTCAGCCTTAGGATTGAGCTGGGCCAAGGGTGGTTGGCTTCCAATAATCTTAGGCTTCTGGGCCTGAGGTAGACATCCTACTCTACCTGTGAGTAAAAAAGCGTAGAGAGAGGGAGCTCATGCACTCTCAGTTGCATTGCCTCTGAATTTATCTTCTTCAGCCAGGTGTTGGTGGAGATGGGAAGTGCTGGAAGCCTTCACCTGACAGTGAGATATGGTAAGCCTTGATAGAAAGCTTAGGAGACATGAGGTCCCATCTTCTTAACAACATCTCATGTGGAGTGGAGCTTCCATCAAACAGAAACAGCTAGAAAATGGGTCATGGCTCAAGTACCAGACTCTCACTGTTCTTACTTTTACTATATTTTCTTAAATGGGTGTTTCTTCTTTCTGTATGCATTAGTACAATTTCCTAATCTTTAAATGATTGTTTGCTTGTTCTTTTGGAGAGTAGGTACACTGTCATCCCAAAAGTGCAATCTCCTTCTTTCCTTTTAAACTTGGGGCTGTATTTTTGTTTGATATATTTTTTTCTAATTTAGTATAGAATTTATACATATGTGGAGCTGGGGGCTGGGAGATCATATGTCAGACTTAAAAAGTTTTATACAACAGAGTTAATTCTCATAGGCATCCCATGCCACAATGTACATAGGTTCATTATCCTGAGACAGAATAACTGTCATCTGCCAAAAGTTAACCAAAGTAGTCAACACAGGAGTTAGACCTAGAGCTCAGCAATTTTGATTCTTGGTCAAGCCATTATTCCTTCAACCAATGAATAATGTTTTTATACTAGTGTTAGGAAGGAACTATCAAGTATTTCTCTAAGGATTGTCAATAGTCTACATATTAAATATCCAGTCAATTCATAAATCACAAACTCAACAGAGAAGGTCAAGTCTCTTCCTGAAACACTGTGCAAACACTGCTCCCTCAGGCTTCCTCTGTTCTCTCAGGCTTCCTAGCCAGCAGGCTCTCCACCTACGCTTTCAACTTTTATGTAAGAGGAATTCATGGTCCCTTTAAAGCTTGATTTATGGATCCCTATCTCAAGCAAAATCTTAGTGGCAGAACATCTAAAATGTCCTAATATGAGAGCTCCTAATCTCATAATTTCCTAAAATTTGAAAGCTTTCTCCTCATCCAGAATACATTTTAACTTCAGTGTCCTTTTATAAAAGGGAAATTAAGAGCCCCCTTCCAAAGAAGGGGACAAACTAGAAATATACAAAATCCCTCTTATGGAGTTTTAAAAGCTGGCAAGACTTTCACCACCACTTTTCAGTGTATCTAAGGACACCTATATCTCTTGTGGCTTCTGTTGCTGTTTTTAAACACAGTCAGGCTCTCTTCAGAATCAGCTGCATAGGAAGAATTCCTTCATTGTCCAAACCTAAAGTTCTAAACCTTCGTAAAGACAAACGTACATATTTAACATATGTTTTAGCATATTTAGTATACTCAAAGTAATAACTTTAGATATTCTGTGTAAAATATTTGAAGTCCATTTAATATATCAAACAAGTCTTCACTATCATTGATGAAAACCTATCTCAAATTGGAATAGTGTTTGACAGACTGGTTCAGTTCTGAAATACCTATTGTCCCATAATGGACTAGTAACTATATACAGATAGTCAAGTTTTACATAATAAGGAGCATGCCTTTTCAAAAATTGTCTGCCAGAGAAATTTTTCTATCACAGAAGGATAGTGACAATATTCAACACAGAAGCAGAATATATCTTTTGATGGGCAACTACTTGTATACAGAAGTTGAAATGTCCAAGACTCAACATAAATTCTGATAACACTTTCATGAGGAAAAAACATACATTTAGTCCTTGAAATTGTTTTAGTCAACAAGGGCTTTAATTAACACAGATGTCTCTAAAAGAAGCAGTAACTCAAACTCCTCAGGAAATAAGTTCATAAGGATTCTTAAGGTATTTTATGAAGGTGCTGCCAAATAAGCAGCTAGAGTGGGCTGCTAACAAAGCAGGAAGGAGGTCTTACCTCAGTAAAGGCTTGAAGCATGGAAGACTGAATAAGAGAAGTGAGGGAGATTAAAGAATTAATAAAGATTACTAACATCCAATGGATAACTGGTAAGAGAGCAATGACACAAAAAGTTCTCTGGGGAAAGCAATAAATGTTGAAGGGAAGATAATGAGTTTGCTAGCAGAACTCTGAAAATTCAGGAAAAATTTCAGAAAAATTCAGAAAAACCTCATACCTATACACTTGTCCATAGTGCTCATTTTATACACCCTCAGTTTTCATGTAAAGTAATTCATATCAGTTAGATTTCACTCATGCATGTGCTCAGATATATTTGTGTGTGTGTGTGTGAGTATATGTTTGTATGTATGTGTGTGTAAACCCGAATTTTCCTAGGACAGTATAGCGTTTCTCTACATTCTGTGGATTGAATGAAGCTGAAATAAAATCCTATAGCTGTTGCTCCCTAATCTCCCTCATGGGGATAAATTATTTACACTGACTAATCTGCAGATGCCTCACTTAGTGTTAGATACCAGATGGAATTGCTTGTGAATAGTGCCTATCAAGCACATAGAGAAATGCATAACACAAAAGTATTCAATGCATCTTAGCTATATAGGTATACTGTGAAGAATATTGAATAGGTTATCAATATATTTATAACTACTGAACCAGTAGAAAAAAATCTTCATTGATAGAATAATCTATAAAAAAGGCAGAGTCTTCATGACTTGAGTTTTTATACATGTATTTTAGAACCATTTATTTAAATATTTTACAAAGGGGATGAGAGAATGATTCAACTTGATGACTTTCACAGCCCCTGCATGTGGGTATAGACCTAACACATTTCTCTACTTCATACCATGCTCCTTACATGGACATCTGTAGCCAGAGTACCCAGTGCTAATGCTGACACGAATCCCCAATTCTACAGTGAGACTTTGATACTAAAGACCAATTTAATTCAGAAGGTTTTATCTAGTGACTTTATTTTCTAAAATTTTAAGCTATAATTTAGTGAACCCTGAAAGTATTTGAAATGGTACCATTTCTTGTGCTCGCTTCGGCAGCACATATACTGAAATGGGATCATTTCTTTTACATAAACAATGATTATTTGGACATCTGGGTAAATCTCTGTATTTTATATATCCAAACCAGTGTAATTATGAATGCACTAAATAACCATGTAATTCTGGTAAGGTTCTAGTCAAACTATTGGCTAGTTAGTACTGTCTATTTATAATCAAGGGGCTCAAATGATATTGATGGTCATCCTCAAAAATTCATGTGTGGTAGGTTTAGATTTCATGGTTACACTGGAGGTTAGAGACAGACCTAACCTTTGGAAAAGTACATTTGGAATCACCCTGGGTTTATTTTGGTATTGAAGTTTTTCAGCTTTCTGAGGGCTTTACTTATTTTATTTATGACCTGAGCCAAAGGTAGACACTTTGCCAACTGAGCCACCCAGGTGCCCTGAAGTTTTTCAGCCCAGGGAAACCCTGGGCCCACAAACTACATTACCCCCACTTTTTTTTTTTTTTTTTTTTTTTTTTTTTAGCAAAAGGAGATAGCATAACTGACATTATTTAGTCTCTTTGCATGGTATAAGTAATAGGTAATCTCACAGATTGTTTCTATCTCAATATGATCTTAAAATAATTTATTTATTTTTAATTATTTTTTTTTAAAGATTTTCTTTATTTATTTGACAGACAGAGGTCACAAGTAGGCAGAGAGGCAGGCAGAGAGAGAGGAAGGGAAGCAGACTCCCTGCTGATCAGAGAGTCAGATGTGGGGCTCGATCCCAGGACCCTGGGATCATGACCTGGGCCGAAGGCAGAGGCTTTAACCCACTGAGCCACCCAGGTGCCCCGGATCTTAAAATAATTTAGTGCACTTTATTTTATCATCAATTACCTTAATACAACAGATAATTGAAACATCAGTTAGGCTTACCTACAAGAGCTCATTCATTCTGAGCCTCCTGTAATCATGACCAAGGCAACATATAGAACTTTAAATTTATAAAGTTTTTTCCCTTTTTACTCAAAATAATCTCATACCACTGTAACTATAAAATAAACATGGTAGGGCGTCTGAGTGGCTCAGTCATTTAAGTGGTTGTTTTCAGCTCAGGTCATGATCTTAAGATCCTGGGATCAAGCCCTGCATTTGTCTCCTTGCTCAGCAAGGAGTCTACTTCTCCTTCACCCTCTGCCCCTAGCCTCCACTTATGTTCTTGCTCTCACATGTGCATACTCACGTGCTCTCTGTCTCAAATAAAATCTCAAAAAAAAAAAAAAAACCCCAAAACATGGTGAACTGGAAATTAACTTTTTTAAATTCAATTAACATTAAAGGGTATCTATTAAAATTCTCTTAAAAGTGAACATTAGTGTAAACTGAAACTTAATCTGGAGTTTTGGATGATGATTAATCTTGGGTTTTCCTCTTCCTCTCAACTGTATGTTATTATAGCTTAATCAGACATTTCTCAGTATCATGGAACTAGATGTAAATTTGTCTTCAATAATGTAAAGTAATTATATTACTTCATTTTCACATTAAGTGCAATTCTTGCAGTGGAGAATGTTTCAAGCTCTGGTAATAACATCTGATGTACTCCCACTAGAGGAATAAAGAGGTTGCTGTCTTCAGAGATCCTTCTCCCTCCTTGTTTTTTGCTACCATTTTTGATAGAATTCAATTGTATACAGAAATGGAGAATAGAAAAATAAAACATTCTTTAAATTCTATTTAAAAGAATTCTTAAACATATCATTTATCTCAAATGCATATATCTAAAGTTACCAGATTGTCTAAATAAAGTACTATAATGGGGATAGTGAACTGGAGGGTGCTATCATATTTAAAATGATTAATCAGGTCTCAGGCTCAAACTCACTATTGTCAGACACACTGGAGTCCTATGTTGAAGTAGCTATAGATTGCTCAGGAGAAGTCAGATATCTGGAATTTCGTGTGTATGAATTCTTCCAATTCACAAAGAACTGGCTCAAATACTTAAAATACTACTTCCCTTTCTTCCTTCCTCCAGACCCTATGCCACCCTTAATCTATAAGCGTATCTGGCTCAGAAATCACCAGTTTGTAACCTCTACATATCATTATTATTTTCCATACCAAATTTTATTATATGCTTATCAGTATCTCAGTAATTTAATTTAATCAATGTTTCTTTTTAAAATAATGCATAGTGTATTCTAAGTTTTATATGGACTTATTAATATTAGAACAATGTTAAATTTCCATATAGAGATGGGTCTGTTTAGTGAAGACCCATGGTCTTACGAGTCAGAGAGTTCCAGTTTTAATACCCCATCCTCCCTCCTATTAGCTGTAGGACTTTAAGTTTGATGGACTTATATTAAGTCTCAGATTCCTCAAATGCGAAATCAAGATAATACTACTTAAGTTGCAGGATAATTGTGAGGGAGAGAATTGATACACATGTAAAATACTTTCACCCTATTTGACTTACAGTGGAGATTCAAAGGTGCATCTATTCAAAGATACATTATGTGATTATTAATATCCTTTTTTAATGAAAGCTTCAAAATATCTTATTTTATTTTACTTGTAAAAAGAACCACCAAATAATCTTATATATTCTAAGTCCACAGTCGCAGATAATAGGTTGGAGTACCCCACACACACATTCCCCATTGATCCATCCATGCATTTCTCCATCTGTGCAGCCATGACATATTCAAAATATGTATCAAGGTTGAGCTCTATGTCAAATACTCTCCTAGATAAATCTTACTTATATTCACAAATAAATTCCAGTCATTATTTGCCGGAGTCATCTTTAAAGAACTTGGTAATTGGTATAGAATGATGGCAGAAGTAGGAAAGGAGTGAGTAAGAAGGGGAAATTTAGATTTGAGGGAAAGACATCCTAACCTAGGACAATGAAGGATTTTACAGCAAAAAGAAGAGTCAGAGTAAGAATGTTCTTGACTTTTAAGGGTCCAGAAGAGAGGAAGTCTCCAGAAGCCTCCAGAGTTTAATTCATTAAAGGAATTGAAGGATGATAGAATCATATTATATGACAAACTTGTATCATCTCAATAAACTTTCCCACTAAACCTGAAGCTGCTTCACAATCTCAATCAACAGTCTACTCTCAGTAGAATTACATTGATATACAAGATGGAATCTACATATATTTTTCTTTTCTAAGGTTTACCTCTTCTCTATTTTTCTAATTCATTTTCTAAAATCTTGTTATGATAGACAAAACTATATTAGCCCAGAACTAATATAATGACACCAGTATAAAATAGACAATAATGTTAAATTTTCGGCAAATGTGTGATTTAATGAAATGAGCCAAGTGAAATTGGGACTGAAGAGAACAAAACAAAAACATCAATGAAATTGAGAAATACTCTTTGAAATGCCCAAGGATGAGGTGTTCTCAGATGGAAACCACCATCAGTAAGACTTATATTTACTGTAATAAAAAAAAGATACACAAACTCTGTTCCATGTCAGAAATAAATCATCCTCCTTCCTATGTCTTAATTCTACTTAGTATTTTCTTAGAAAATTAAATCACCACTTTTAATACCTTTAAGATCATGATTTCAAATCAGAGAGAGCAATAATGCAGTTTGATCCAATCAGCACATACATACCAAACATAACACTAGCATTTTATCTTTTCATTTATAAGCTCTGCACCAATAAGACAAACTGCTTATACTTGGGAATGCAAATATAAATAAGATACAATCCCTATCCTAAAGAATCAATAGGTGGGATCAACAGGAATATTTGCAATACAGAGTTTGAGAATTTGGTAATAAAAAACATGGACTAAATATGGTAGGCGAAAGGAAGAAAGGAATTAACTCTTAAGAAGTAAACAGAGGCATCTGAGACAGAAATGCCTTCTTAAAGGAAAAAAACCGTATGAATTTACAAGGTGGCTGTGCAAGTACATTACAGAAGTCTTCAGCTTTTAACTTAGAAATGAAGGATAAAGCAAGGCTTTATATGTTAAATAATGAAATCTATTTTAACAACTACTAGGTAGTATTAGAGTTCAGGGAAGACCACTGAAAGTGTGAGCTATTATTACTTAAAAAGTCTTCTAGGAAGAAAATTTGATCTGTGTCCTAGAAGGTATTCTAGGATCCAAAATGCAGAAAAAGGCCAAAGTCCTATACCTTGTACAAAATGAAAAATGACTCAGTTACAGAACAGAGACCACCTGAGCCCACATGATCCTTCTGTTTCTTCTTATAATTACAAATGAGCTATCCATATTCCTATGAAAAACTAACCCTTTCATTTAGGCATTAGATCCTATATTCTTTTGCCTACTAAAGTACATGGATCCAGAAGTTTCCTTATATCCTGTAATTAGTTTTTCTCCTTCTCATATATTTTTTTCTTTCAGTTTATGCATACTTTGTGATTTCTATCTTCATGTAAAACAAGCCTCATCTTGACCCTATTTACCTCATAACACCAATATTCCATTCTCATTTACAGTATAAGCCTTTGAAAGTTTCATATACTTTTTTTCCAATATTTCCATTTATTCTTTATTGATCCTCTCCCATCAGTCTATCGTCTCTAGTCCTTCGTTAGAAGTGTTGTTGTTGGGGTGCCTGGGTAGTGTGGTCAGTTAAGCACCAGCCAAACTCTTGGTTTCAGTTCTGGTCATGATCTCAGTAGACTGAAACCAAGCTGTTGGTCCACACTGCTTGGTACTCTGTCTCCCCACTCTGCCTCTGCCCCTCCCTACCCTGTGCACGCTCTAAAATAAATAAATCTTTAAAAACGAAAAAAAAAGGGCTATTGTTGAAGTGACCAATGACCTTTATATTCTCAAAAGAATATTTAAGGGACAGGCCTCATCACTATTGAACTTCTGTGCATTTCATCCATCCTTTTTGAATACTTTCTCCATTTGGCTTTCTGGATGGTACACATGCCTTGGTTTCCCACTGCATTACTAGTCTCTTTCCATCTTTTTTGTTCATCTCACCTCATATCCCCAATAACTAAACAAAAGTCAGTCCAGAGTGCTTTTGTAACCTTTACAAGCTGATTACATTGGTGATTTCATCAGTCTTACTATTTTAAATGCTATCTATAAGCTATTGCCTCAAAATTTAGTTATATAACCTAACCTCCTCATGTGAACTTCATTTTAAAATATTCAGCGAGTTGATATCTCCAGTTAGATATCTATTAGATATTTCAAACTTATCACACCCCAAACTGAATTCTCATCCACCCCGTGCAATGCCCCCCGCCACCAAAATCTGTACCTCCCACAACACTACCCACCTCAGTAATTAAGAGCACCATCTTTCTAATTGCTAAGAACAAAACCTTTGGATTCATTCCTTTCAGTTAACCAGCAGATCGTACTTGCTCTATTTTCCAATATATTCAGGTAACTCTTCACTTCCATTTCCACTGTGATTAAATCAACAGTCTCTTGCCTGGATTCTTGCAACAGCCATATATTTTCCTATCTTCAGCTACCTTACAGTTGCATAACAATAAAACAGTCCATTATTTAGGGAACAGTCTGATGACCATTTAAAATGTACTCCAAGGGCATCTGCATGGCTCAGTTCAGTGTCTCCTTCAGCTAATGTCATGATCCTGGAGTTCCAGGATCAAGTTCCACGTTGGGGAAAAAAAAAAAATCCCTGCTCAGCAGGGGGTCTGCTTTCCCTTGGCCTCTGCTCTTTCCCTGGTCATTCTCTACCTCTCTCAAATAAATAAAATCTCTAGTAAATAAAATCTTGAATAAATACATACATAAATAAAATGTACCTCAAGACATTATTTATAGAACTTGAATGGCTTCTAATTTCATGGAGTGAAAATCAGTGAGATCATGACTTGAACTTATGGCAAGTGAATTTCACTGAGTGAATATCCAAGGTCTTACAGTACCCTAAGTAATCTAGCCTCTCCTTACCTCTGAATTTCTCTTCTCTCTTTCTCATTCTACAAGCATAACAGCCATAATAGTAATAACAACTTCGTTGTGTCTTAAATATACCCAAGGAGTATGTGCTTAATCGTTCTTCTGCTTCCCACATTGTTCTGAGGTGTTTAACATCCATGGATCAATTCTACTCTTCTGACTTTAGATCAAATATCACCTTTCTTTGAGCCTCTTCTTGCCTATCCCTTTTTAAATTCCCTATGTCCCCCTTTCTGAGGTTATATTGCTTTATAATAGGTATTTATGTACATATCTACCATCTGTCTTATTGCTTTCATGAAGGCAGGAATTTCTTTTTGTTGGTTTTGTTCATCTACTCAATCTCTGTTACCCAGAAAAGTGTCTGGCACTTGGTTGACAACGAATACTTGTTTAAAGATTCAATGAATAAATGAATGGACCAGTTTTAATAGGGTTAAATACTATAGAGCAACACAATTGTGATACAACAGTAATCTTACCAAAAAAAATTATAAACTACCAATGTCAGAGTGAAGAATGGGGATTTTAAGCCACTATAAAGCTTGTGGCATATGCAAAAGAGAACCAGGTCACTGCCCAGCTGAGCAAGGATAGGCTTATATCACTTGCCTTCTTTTCCCTTCACTGCTATCTCTCACAACACCAGCAATAAGCCAGATGGGTTTCTGTGGTGCCTGGATATGGTGTGTAAGAATAATGAATCACATGAGAAATTCATATCATTTTAGTTCTGTCATTCTTCCTTTTACAAATCTTGCTTTTTAACTAAGAGTGAGGGTTTCTGACTCCACTCTCAGGAAGTAACCATATTTATAGATAGTGTTGAGTAATACTTGGTTTTATTATTCCTGCATAATACATACTTCTATTCCAAGAAAATAATATGCTTTCCACTGTTACTACTGACATACAATTTTCCCGTACAATACTTTCATCTAATAAACCAGGAAACTGATTTGAGAAATAGAGTAATTAAAAAGTTTTTGGTATGTAACAATGGCAAAAATAATGAAGAGAATATAAGAAAAAGTGCATATTTTAAAAACTCCAATTGGATAAGACAGTGACTAAGTTTGAGAAAATGATGTTTTTATCCATACCAGATGGAAACATTAATACAATATCATTGTTTGGGCTTTATTATAAAACAGAAGAAAACAGGACAGAAG
Source organism: Mustela nigripes (assembly GCF_022355385.1). Classification (NCBI taxonomy): domain Eukaryota; kingdom Metazoa; phylum Chordata; class Mammalia; order Carnivora; family Mustelidae; genus Mustela; species Mustela nigripes. The sequence continues at coordinate 52,210,708 of NC_081568.1, forward strand.
GACATAAAATAAAGTCTCTTTAACCTCTCCATCAATCCCTTGAGGCACAGCAAGTAGTCTATTAGAATTAGTTAATATGTATCTAATTAATGAGGCTTGATACTTGAACATCTGCATTTTGCTCTTCATTTATTTTCCTTCTCCAGGAAAAACCTTCAGAACAGTCAAATTGTATGTAGTAGGTCCAATTAGTAGAGAGGGAGCCTGAACATCTTCAGAGAAGTCGTGAAAAAGCATGGTTGGTTTAAGCTTAAACCGATATTCTTCCCTTGTTTTCATTGCTCTTTTCATAGCACAAATAAAAGTGCAGTACCCGTAAATTAAAGATGAAAACAAAGACAAGAGCCAAGGTAGTTATGACAAAGACGGCACTAGATTTTGCAGGCCATATACTCAACAGCAGGCCTGTTCTCATTTGAGGTGGTTAGGAAGCTGGACCAACATTTCTAGGAATTGGAAACATTTCTAGAAGTCCTCTATGCCCAATTCCCCCTTAGAGATGGATAATTATTATTACCTACCATTTTTAAATATGGTTACACTTCCTCCAATCCTTTTCTAGTACGGTTTCTCTTTTCTGAAATTGCCACCTCCGTTTCTCCCTACTAATTTGTGCTTCAAAGCCCCTGTCCCGGTTCTTCATGAAGCCTTCTTAGGTTATTCTAGCCTCCATCATACTCTCTTACCAACTTCTTTTTAGTATCATTTTCCATCAAAAGATAAAAAATTTGGTTATTGACAGATGATTTTCTAGTTTTGGGTTACACAAAATTAGCGATTTGTTATATACCGTCTTGTCCTCAACCATCACTACCTATATCTAACAAGGGCCTTTTAATGACTATAGGTTATATTATGCACTTTTTAATTCCCACAGAACTTAGTGTGTATGTACATATATAATATAGATATCTTCCTATGTATAAATGTTATAATTTTATAAGCCATGTGGAACAGAAATGTGAATAACTTATATGTCCTAATTATATAAGAGAATATGCCTGTATGTGTTTTGAAATTCCTGTTCTTGCTGATGAAATGCTTACATTTAATAAATACCCAGCTGTGACAGCTAAAATTAACACCTCTTTCTGTAACATTAAGTAAAATGTTCTGCAAGACTGCACTGGAGTGGAATGCATCATTTGCCAATTTTAGAACCACTAGAAAAATAAGGCATTTTTTAGCTTCAATTCATGGTATTACCAGTGTACCAAACATCATAGGCTCAGTCCTAAGTATACATAGATTATTATAACAGAAATTACCATTTATTGATAGATTCACTGGATTTCAGACAATTAAGATTTTTACATGTGTTATACCATTTAAACCTTCTGACAACTTTGTGAGTTAAGTAGGATTATTAACCCAATTTTACAAAAGAGCAAACCGAGGTGCATTTGTTAGTACTTGATTTACTCTCGCTGTTCTTAATTTCATCTTTATTCTTAGCTGGATTTCAGATCCATCTTGGTAACATTTATTGCTTATATCTCTGGCACATTTCTACTAATTATAGACCAGCCATTCCCATACATTCTGATCATCAGACTCTCTTACCCCAGTATAACACCTAGGTTGCCATTTTTCCATCTTTTAATAATTAACCCAACAGGCATTTACTAAATTGCTTCTTTAAGTAAATCACAGAACTAGTAATAGGAAAATCTACAGAACATATAAAAAAAAAAAGCCTATCATCATAGAATCTATAATATATATTTGGATTTATAAAGCAATGTTAGTTTCCCTTCTGTAACAAATTTTCTATAACAAATTTTCACAAATGTAATATAATAAACAAACTCAAGGCACTACAACAGGTTAGAAATCCAGTATAGATCTCACTTGGCTAAAGCAAGGTGTAGGCAGGGCTGCCTTTCTCTCTGGAGGGTCCATGGGAGAATGTATGCCCTGGCCTATTCCAGCTTCTAGCGGCTCCCCACATTGCTGGATTCATGATTCCCCTCCTCTATTTTCAAAGCTAGCAACTTGACATCTGCACCTTTCTTCTATAATCACATCTCCCTATCACTCTCTTCTATATCCTTTCATGTAAGGACCTTTGTGATTATACTGGTGTCCCTGGATAATCAAGATAGTATCCCTATTTTTAAGTCAACCGATGAACAATTTTAATTCCATCTACAACCTTAATTCCACTTTGCCATGTAATGTAACATAAATATAGGTTCCAAAAATTCTAACAAAAGCATATGGGGTGGGGAAGGCATTTTCTGCTCACCAGAGAAAGGAAGAACACCAAAGAAAGAGGGATCCATGACAAGAAAAGCAAGGAGTAAGAAAAATGTCCAGGGAACACTATCATGTTACATTAAAACATTTTGCATTGATGTTGTAGATAATTTACAAGATTGCAAGAACTCATGAGTATTTTTTAAGTGGCCTTAATTCATTTTTCAAAGTTATCAAATATTAATAGGAAGCTATGACAGAGTGGGAAAGGGAAAGAATCAAGACAGAAGTCTCAAATACTTTTGAAGTTAACAGATTGACTTCAGCCTAAAATCTCAGCTCTGACCTTTCAACATGTTCTTAGCACAGCAAATCAACTCTTATGTGGTAGGTTATCTTCAACCAATACTCAAGGAATTTGGGGGTGAAGGGCACTGTCTAGTGAGATGCCAGCTTCAGCACTCTTGATACCCAGGCAGGAAAAAATTGATTCAGGCCCTGTTAACAGCATTTTGCCATAGTCAAGAAATGGAACATTAGATTCCAAGATGAAGGGTACAGAGTTGTATTTGTGAGATGGTCCATACTTTTGCAGAGTACTTTTAGTGAGAGCTTATACAATAACTTTTACATAGTATTAAGCATCTTTAAGAACCCATTTCCTACTGTTTGCCATGGAGAGAAATAATTCTTGGGTATGATTTTTTCCCCTCTTTAAAATAAAATCACCTAAATTCTCGAACTTGAAGACCTAAGTAAGCTTTATCTCTTCAAAGGAAACTTTCCAAACTCCATTTTTTAGCCATATTGCCTATATCCTACTGTTTAGCATTTGATGGTACATCAACATCTGTTATTCTGTAATTGTTTTGCAAGCTTAGGGCATCTTCCCAATTAATTCAATTACATGCTCTTCAAAGACCACTTTTTAAAAAGGCTTCATGTTTCTAGCCATAGTGATCAGTACATAATAAATGTAAGTGAATACAACTGAAGGGTTAAGGTCAAAAGTGTTTCCCCAGAGTCAGTTTGTATTTCAAACAATCATCATTTAAATGTGTTTGAACTTTTTATTGTTGTGACTATTGCAGGATTTTATGGTCATATATATCATGCTCATGTATGCTTGTTTCACATAATTATAATGAGTAAGGAAAAGACTAACACAACCATGTTTTGCACAATTACCATGTGCCAGAAACCACTAATTCCAAGTAATTTATACACATTAATAATCTCAGCCAAAGCCCTTGATTACAAATAATAGCCAAAATCAAAAAGAGGAATTTCAAAAAAGTCCTAAGCACAGGATCTTATCAATGATCAGAGAAGGGTAGCACAATATACCTCTCTAAATTAGGACTCTACAGTTCAGGACATGTTACCCAAAATATGTCACTTTGGTATATTGATTATTTTGAGAGTTAAGTAGTTAGGGGAAATACAACAACAACAGCAAATGCTGGAGGTCATTTTCTTTGAACTCCTTTTATCTGCCTGAAGACAGATCCTCCAAATCCTTTGCAGGCTTACATCCCTGCTCCCCTTTATTAAAATGGTATTTAATTCTGAATCTTAAGCCACTCAGGGAGCTACTCACTTCTCCCCTGGCATCTCCCATATATCCATAGAAGTATACACGTTAATAAGCTTTTGTTTTTCTTTTGTTGGCATGTTTTTTATTATAGGGGTTTCAGCTAAGAACTCAAAAGATTAGAGGGAAAATTGTTTTTACTCCATTACAATCAGCCTTCAACAACTGTTAGCTACCTTTTAATTTTTATATCTTTCACCAAAAAGCTTAAGTCCAATAATTTGGGTATTTGACAAGAATTAATCCCCTCAATAATTAAGATGGTGTTATCAGCAATATAACTTATTCTGACCTAGTATGGCTCATTGTCTTGCCCTTGCACTCTTTCCCATGAGCATTTGCCACATTTCCCAATGAGGGGAGAGAGCTTGCTTAGCTTTGTTCCTGTGGAATCAAAATTATTCCATAGTTACAACTTTGAAGTTGAAAGGCCCTGGGTGACTGAATTATAGAGACCAGACATTTCAGAGCATCCCCCACCGCAATCTGAGCTCTAAGAAAAGCTGAAAGCATTCATGAAATGGTCTTCCTGTGGAGAGAAATACAGAAAGAGCCATATTTTCTCTGTGTTTTAGAAAAAGGACAACAAGTTACAGGAGTCCAGAACACTGGAAGAGGATGTGACTCTTTGGTCTGAAATACAGAACAGTTGGCTACTAGAAGTACACCAGCACATCTCCAGCGAGCGCATGTCACAGAGACCCACGTTAGAACTCTAGGAGGGCAAGTGACGCGTGCAAAACCGGAGGCAAGAACAAGGAAGTTCGAGTACCTTTGGGAAAATGCTGCATATGATCACAAAACTTGAAAGAAAATAGGTATTACTTTAATTTTTAGAATTAAGTACAGTAATTGCCATTATGATTCATCAATCATCAAAACAATCTTGCTGAAAGAGCTTGGGGTGCTATTCTTCAAAGTGCTTCTCTATCTTTCAGGATTTAGCATTGCCCTACAGCCAAAATCACCACCGAAGTCCCTCCTGCTATTTCCATGTAAATGTAAAATATTAATGGTGCTTAAGAGCAGTATTGCCTTTGGATGGCAATCTATCATCTGTCCCTTTATTCGGGGAACTGAGATACTGCAATACTGAAATGAAAATCAGGGAAGAAGGGCAGATTCTCCACTCCTTTGGATCAATCCCCACTTCTCATGAAAGTAGAACTACTGGACATCAGTAAGACTGTCAGTTAAGTGTCTGCCTTTGGCTCGGGTCAAGATCCCAGGGTCCTGGGATGGAGCCTCATATCCAGGTCCCTGCTCAGCACGGAGTCCGCTTCTCCTTCTCTCTCTACCATCCCCCACCCCTGTGCTCCTACTCTCTCCCCCATGCTCTCTCTCTCAAATAAATCAAATTCTTAAAAAATAAATCAAGGCTGTTTGTTTTTTAAAAAGAAACAAAGGAAGAAAATAGAGCTATCAAACTCTAGCAGCTCAGCTTTGTGAAGATACCCTGGGTACATTTCATGCCTTGATTACCTTACCTGGTTCCATTTTTGTTCTTCACAGATCTTCCTTTCCCAGCACTGATACCTGAGGGAAAAATTACAGAAGCTTATTTTGATCTATTTTGTACAAGTAATCATTTTAAATCATAGAAAAATCACCTCTGTAATAAAACACTCCATTTTATATATTAAAATATAACATTATTAGTTTTTAGGTGACCAGAAAGTTTCTACTTTTTAGATTTTGATATCCATGTTACTTAGCTCTTTTACACTAGTCACTAAATTTGTGAATGTGCCAATAATGAAAAAAATGTTCGGAAACCATTCTTTAAATCAAAAGACATAAGACATCTAACCAGTCCAACTTGAGCAAGAAATCTTACCTTTCTGTCACATACTGATTTAGTATTTTATCCAACTGGCTATACATAACTTAAGAAAAATAAAAATAGCATCATTGAAAATTTACAATGGCCTTGTATGGATAAGCCCTTACCCATCATTTCATTTAATCCTCATAGCAAACTCTGTGTATTAGGTAGTATTATTTCATAAATGAGAAAAATGAAATGTGGTTTAGGATTCTTGCCTCAGATCACACAAGTACATGGTGGTCAGGAATTTAAACCTAGGCAGTGAGACAACTAGTGACCATACTCTAAAGCTTCTTTTTCATTTTAAAGAGCATGGTCTGGGCACCTGGGTAGCACAGTGGGTTAAGCCACTGCCTTCAGCTCAGGTCATGATTTCAGGGTCCTGGGATTGAGTCCCACATCGGACTCTCTGCTCAGCAGGGAGCCTGCTTCCTCCTCTCTCTCTCTCTGCCTGCCTCTCTGCCTACTTGTGATCTCTCTCTCTGTCAAATAAATAAATAAATAAAATCTTTAAAAAAATAAAAATAAAGAGCATGGTCTCCTTCATTTCTCTTCTCGAAGGAGAAAAATGGAATTAGGAGTGGGAATTGAATATTTTAATGAACATTGGTATACTCTAAGCACTTGAGACACTGATCTTTTTATGCTGATGTCTTTGTAATTTTTCTCTGTACAGCACAAAAACAATGAAATGCCTCTGAAAGACTGGTGGTGTCTTAAGATGTTACAATATTAATTCATTTAATCTGTATAATAACCCAATGAGGTAGAGTTTGTTATGCCTGTTCTCCAGTTAAAGCACCTTCAGTGCTAAGCACTTAAGTAATTTTACCATGACCATGCAGCTGGTAAACAAGATATTCTTATATATCATTCACCATTGCTTCTGAATCTCATCAGTTCAATGAAGTATATGGTTCCTACACTCATTATTAACCCCTATGCCTTAACCAAGAAAAGCTAGAATATACCTGTTAGTAGCAGGACATTTCTATTTTCTACTTTTTGGGGCTCTAATCAAGTTATTTTTCACAAGGCTTACTGGATTAATTCTAAGTTCTACCATTATTGCTAATACATCCTTAGTTTCTTCTATAATAGTAGCCCTTATAGAGGTCTAAACAAAGGAAAGCCATTTAAGCAGTAGTAGGGAAAATGGCAAGGGCAAAACAAGTTATTCCCTCAGAAAAAAAAGATTGAGAAATGATTTCAACAAGTTGCAAAATGCAAAATGCGAATCCCTGAAACCACTATCTTAAATTCCACTTAGTGGAACAGTAATAGTTATCCTTTTGATATTCTGAAACTAGAGATTATAATTGCCTGAAGAACTTAATAACAAATTCCTTAAAACTTTGTATTTCTTTGATTTTCAAACTGGTAACCATTTTATTTTAAAAAATATAATTCAGAAATATTTATCTCTGGAAATTATCTTAATAGTTTCAAAAGGTGCAAAAAGCAAAATAAGCAAACCCATAGAGATCATCTAGAAGCAAAAGTGCTACAGAAATGTGGAATATAAAGTGAATAGAAATTCCTAATGCAGGGTGCCTGTTGTGGTTCAGTTGTTAAGGTTTTACCTTCAGCTCAAGTCATTATCCCAGGGTCCTGGAATCGAACCCTGCAACTAGATCCCGGCTCAGTGGGAAGCCTGCTTCTCCCTCTCCCACTCCCCCTGCTCCAGTTCCCTCTCTCGCTGTCTCTCTCTCTCTCTCTCTATGTAAAATAAACAAATAAAATCTTGGAAAAAAAAAAAAGAAAGAAAGAAATTCCTAATGAAAAAGTTCTACAAACCTGGTTTAATTGGTTTGAGTCAATAGAGATCGTTAAACAAAGCTGTGGTCACTGACCAGATTGAGAAGATAAACTTCTACAAAGTATCTAAGAGTCTTTTTTTTTTTTTTTTTACTTTGTACGGTTTTTTTTTCTTTACATTGACAACAGAGATGAATGAGTAGCTAGTCCTGAAACAGTCATCCTGTCAGTTTATCTCCAGAAGATTAAGTATAGTTCCACAAAATTAATCACTTTATAACAATCTAAAAATCCACACATTGCCTGAAATGTTTGATCAGCACATTTTCTTGATGAATTCAGAAAAGAACAAAATAAAGTACTTTACTGCAGATTGGTAGACTTTGGCTTATTTGAAATAGGCCTATAACTCGATATATATGCCATTCTAATCAACTTTATGCCCACATAATTTCCTAAAAGAAACAAATACCTCCTCAATTAAAAACTAGACTGAGACTGTAAGCTCTATGAGCAAGCACTCTTACATGGTCAAAACATTCATCACGTCCTATGCCTTCAAAATTATTTGACCCCTTTCATGTAACAACTCCTTGAAAAAGTCTGGACACTAAAAGTTACTCACCAGCTCGCCATTTCTTTCTCTCTAAGTGCAGAGCTCAGTACTTGAGTCCCAGATATCTGCAACACTTCGAACTCTAGCCCTTATAACCTATGAGACTTTATACTTGTCCCCAGGTTCCCTGAATTTGCAATCATATGTAATACTTATTGGAGGAGGTCATCAAGAGGACATGACCTCTACTTGACCTATGTCCTGGACCCAGGCAATATGACATTCCTCATCCCATGCCCTGTCCTTGGTATGTATGTTCCTCCCACCAATCCCACAGCTGGAACTATTTTCAAGAACCCAGCCTTGAGAGAGTAAGGTGTTGTGAAGACCATCTGGAATGACGATGTGACTCATTAAGGCCTCTACACAAACGGTTTAAGATTCTGGCCAGCAGATGCAGAGATTTACATGACTTGCCGCACCCAAGACAAGCCCGTACGTGATTTCCTTAGCTTACTAAATCTACCACCTACCAGTCTGGAGAGGTCTGTCTTTTTCTTCAGTCCCTCCTTGGCCTTTGTGTTCAGGGCCCAGGTGGCAAACCAACAACACTCATGGACTTGTCCAACTTTTTAGGATTCATCCCAACCAGGCCATTTCACTCAAATTTCACATTAATCAGAGAGAATGGGATCAGTAGCTGATTCTCGGGAAAACAGTCAGATACGGCTGTGGGCAACGTCTTACGGGTTCCTGCAAAAAAAAAAAAGGAACTTTTTAGAAAAAAAGAGAAAAGAGTGAGTTACTTGTTTACTTCTGGTGGGAAGTGAAAAGAAAACAGAAAAATTTCTTGTCCCGTATAAAGATCACAGGAACTCTCTGCGGCTTCAATCTTCACCGTGCACAGCAGATTGTTCTACTAATGATGCCTCTTACTCTAGTCCCACCTCTCTATCCAGCAAGCTACTATGCCTGAAATTGCTTTCCCATCTGTGATGGCCATTCTCCTGCAGAAATTCTATCATATTTGGAGGTTAGAAAAACCCACTTAAAATATGTAATCCTTATGTATGCACAATCTGCACACTGCACATCAAGCCTCTGCTTTCGTATACTAACGCCCTATCTGGTTTCCTTTTCTTCAGCCTTCGATTTCCAAGGCAGTCATTTTTTCCCCTGATTCTAAGACAAAGATCAAAATTCAAAAACTAAGTGTAAATAGCACATTCATTATGGTATGCGCATCAGTGTGGAAACAGTCTTAGGGGTTTCTTCCTTCAGAATTAGCTGCTGGCACAGGTCAGATAACATGAGCTGTGTTCTGCAGGAACTACCCAAATTTACTTTGTACAGACACCTTCACCCTAGATAGTTTCCCATTTAAACTGTTTTGCCAGAATCATGTACCTGTATGTATAGGCTCATACCTCACTCTCTCCAAGAGGAATGAAAATAATTCTTTGTGTTTAGCAAACCGCTAAGAGCGTACCGTGGCATGTTTCCAATGGAGTATCTTTCTGGAAAGCAATTCTTGTAGATTGTAAATAGTGGCATCAAGCAATCACCACTTAAAAAAAAAAAAAAGGTAAAAGTAATTGAGATTTCTTCTTAGAGTGACCAAGAGAATAACTTGCCTATTTTTGTGAAAATTAAAAACAAGTTACAAGCTCCCAGTCTGTCCTCTGTCCTTATAAAGAGTCAACAACGTTTTGTTGTCTCTCAGTACCCCACTCAGTGCATTTCAACCTGTTTTTTTTTTTTTGTCTTAGTTTATCAAAATAAATGTTGTACGTTCTTGGTATAGCTAAAAATAAATGATGGCTCATATTGTGCGTAGGTTCTTACCCATGACAGTCCAGACTGCGAACAGATTGCTAATATGTTAACAGCTCTATTATAAGACTCCAAAAGATGCAATTTTTTTATGCCATTTGTGAAGTCAAATTATCCATGTTAAAGAAATATTGCACAAGAACATTGGGATACATGCTGTGGACCCTTCCACATGCACGTGTCTACAGAAGGTGTAACTGATCTAGATGACTGAGCCTTTTAAGATAACATTCTTTAAGGTGTGTTGCTTACCCAGGTATGCCCATACTGGGAACTAGACCACTGACCTGAAATAGTAATGTCTCCCTTCTGGTCCACATCTACATTTAATCAAATGCAGAAGTTTCTGGAAATGATAGAGGTTTAAAAAGTTTAAGATAGTCTGGACTCAACCACTGGGATTAGATTTTTCAGTTCTTCCCTCCAAAGATACTGGTGAAAACCTTTAGCTAGATGTAATTCAGAATGTCTCTAATTCTTGTGGGATACAGATTTTTAAAATATGTATTATTTATATGTGTTAATATTCTTTTATACATCCTATGATGTTTGCCTTCCAGAGTCTTGGCACTGATATCCGCAAGAGGAGTCTGGCTTTAGCTGGGAACATGGACGGTGCCTAGGAGCATGAATATATATATAGATAGATAGATAGATAGATAGATCTGATACACGGAATGTACTCTAGAAATGCATCTCAGTGAAGGTTCTTGGGATGATCAGTCCTGACTTCCAAATCATCTATTCTGTTTCTCAAAGAAAACTTTGTTGTTAGGAAAATATTCTGTAGAAGATGGTTATGGTGCCTCAATCTTCAAGTCATATGGTCATTGAGGTTCAACCACTGATTTAGGTTGACTCAAGTAACACAAATTATACTGAGTATTGTCTTCCAGGCATTATGGCAAATACTTTTATGCATAAAATTCCTACAAGAAGAATATGAGTGTTATAATCTTACTTTGTATTCATCCCTCTTTTTGGAAAAAAAATAATAAATATGATTTATTTATTCATGAATGGCAATTGTAAGGAGCGTTTTTGGCTTTGGGCACCAGAGTCAGATGCTCAAACAATATTGTATGGATTCCCCCTTTCTCTTCAGTTGTTTTGTTTTCCAGTATGCTGACTTTATCTGGAAGTAAATTTTTCCTTTCCGGTAGATTTTTCCATAGATTTTTCCAGTGATTTCAACTAAGATCATAGCACTGCTGCATTACCCACTGATACTCTTTGAATATGCTTAAATTGTGTGCCTACTTCTGAACCCACACAGCATTTTCATCATCATCTGAGAAACAAGCACTGAATCTAAGGGAAGGCAGTTCCAAGAAAAAACTCAGGAAGGTGTTCTTGGAAGGAAGCTAAATGAATGTTGTACTGACTAAAACAGTAAGTATCCCCTGAGCACTCCTTTTATAGATAACTATGCAAAGTTTTGGTAATGTGTCAAGTAAGGAAAACCAGAAGTCTCACTCAGGCCTACTGAGCCCACAGTCAGTCTTGACAAATATACCATACTGCCTATCAGTTCCAATTGGATTAACTTTAATACCAATCTTAGGGAGGATTATTTATTCTGATTCATTCTACTGAATGCAAATGACAATACTTCAACAAGTGAAAGGAGTTTGTTTTCTTCATAACTTTTATCTGTGAAAAGAACAGTTTTTTCTTAAAATTCAAGTTTATGGCAGGGAGGGCTGGGTAGGTGGCTCTGTAGAGTTTTCAACTCTTGATTTTAGCTTGGGTCATCATCTCAGGGTCATGAGATCAAGCAACAGGCTCCATGCTCAGTGGGGAATCTGCCTGAGATTCTCTTCTCCCTCTCCCTTTGCCCTTCCCCCCACCAAATCATAAATAAATTAATCTTTAAAAGTTCAACTTTGTGTATGACTATCAAGTACTTCAGAAGTATGTTCCACTAAGAAGACCCTGCCTGTCTTTAAGGGCATAGTATAAAGGGCATTAAACTCTCAGAAAAGATGAGCTATTACTTAAGTGTATTGTAATCTTTTGTTACGGCTTTGAGGTTTTTTTTTTTAAATTAAATATAAGTAATAGCTATAAAACTGATTTTTTATAAGCATAAATAAGACAAAGGTTGAAAAATGACAAAGCAAAGAGGTAAGCCAGACAAAGTAGAGGGTGATTCCTTAGAAAATTCCTTCCATTCCTTACTGTATTTTTTACCATGATCACTTTTTACAAAGATTTCTGAGATTGGAGAACAGGTCAAGATTCATAGATCTGGATATGTGTCTGCTCACATAGGACTGTAGCCTACAATCCAAGTCCTATATGTCTTGTGCTCTAAGTCAGCTAATGAGGCTCTCACTATGACTTCTAATAAAAAAATTCTCATTATACCACAGCGGGTTTGGCAGACCTCACACTGCTTTATATAAAACATCTTCAAAAGTGAGGAAGAAAATATCCATTGCCTCACACAGGAGTCGTGTTGATTATGATATTATCATTTTCAAGATGGGAAAACAGAGAGAGGTTAAGTGACTATGGAAGGTCACGCATTTTCTCTGTCTGAAAGAGGGTGATGGTTTTGTGTGCAAAATTTGGAGAGTGGAAACAGCATTATCTAAGTATTCACAGATCAATAATCACTGCTGCCTCTGGCTGTAGCACACTATTAGAAATGCATATACCCTCATATATCATGTGTCATTCTTGTTTTGCTCCTGTGTGAGTAATTAATTAATCTTCACAATGGTGCATTAGTTACTAGATTTTTTCAGTTTTCCTTTTGTTTTACATAAAAATTTACCAATTTATTTAAAGATGGTTCTCATAACCTGCATTTAATATTAGTATTTTACTGTATCTGATAACTGAAACTCTATAATTTACATTGTTTTGTAACTGAACAAGTGAGAAAATATGAGAAGATGTACAGATATCTAGCCAATTCAACAAAAACCTGGTTCTTTTCAAATTACTTTTTGTATTTTCATGACTTTTCCCATGGCACAAATCAGAATGTAATCAACAGCAAGACCACTATGTGAATCAACAGAGAGGTTAATATAAAGAATGGACTTTTATGATTGGAATCCCTGCTGACACTAATTCTTTGATACAGACTTCCAAACCCAGGTACTTCAAAATCACATCAACCATTTTTCTTTTCTTAACTTTCACACTGACTAGTTTTGAACATCTGTTTTCTAATGTTTTATAGTATTCCAAAAATGCTAAGAAGCCGTTTCAGCTTTCTTAGTACCTGGAGAACAGCTTGAATCTTAGGGAAAAAAAATCTTTATAGATGAGTTCATCAAAAACTCTTGTTACTATAATCTGTGTAATTTTATTTGTATAAAAGCAAAAGTAAACTACGATGTTGAAAGTAAGAGAAGTTTTTATCCTTGTTGAATAGTGTGAAGATAGTGATGTAGAAGCCTGAGCATAGCTTTTGGTGTGCTGGAAATAGACTTTTTTGATTGTGTCATAGGTTACAAAAGAATGTTCATGCTGTGATAACTCATTAAGTTGTACAGTTATTATTTGTACACTTGTATGTAAATATATTCAATTTGTATCAAGTGTATTAAAAATAAGATACATAGTATAAAAATTGGACTGTATGCAGTCTTGATTTTTTTATGGAAACTTGTATTAATATCTTCTAGTAACTATACTAATTCTTAACACTATCTTTGTTTAATATTTTCTCTTGCCCCTGAATAATTCAAAAACACCTTGTAATCTGTGCACAGGGAGTTGCAAGCCTCAAAAAGGGTGTATTCCAACCCTTTGAAACAAGGTAAGAAATATCACTTGCAGAAACTGAATAAAAATTCACATACAAGGGTTAGATGACTCCTCTATGGAAGCTATTCACAATGAAAAAGTCATTTGTAATTAAGTTTCTGACAAGACTTCAGTAGTTCTTAAACACAGATCATTATTTTATCATTTTAAAATATCTATAATGTAGAAATGCCAATATTTAGCAAATTATAATATTTCAGGTGGGATGAGTTATTATAGTCATTTCTTTATGACTAATAAAAGATGATAAGATCTTCAATAGAATTTTCCACTCATGAGGCACCTGGGTGGCTAGGTTGGTTAAGCAACCAACTCTTGATTTCAGTTCAGGTCAGGATCTTGGGGTGGTGAGCTCTAACCCCAAGCTTGGCTCCACACTCACTGGGGAGTCTGCTCAAGATTTTTTCTTTGTGCCCCTCCTGCCATGTGCATGTGCTCTCTCTCTCTCTCTCTCTCTCTTTCTCTCAAATACATAAATCTTAAAAAAAAAAAGGGGGGGGGGATTTCCAGTCAATAAGTGAGTGTGTGATTTGATTCTAATAATTGTAGTATTCATCATTGAGATGGAAATAAATTTCCTATATTGTAAAGGAAAGCATCAAGCACTTGTAGTTTATGACATTATCTTTTTATGCTTCTGCTAAACCTCCTTTAGTCACCAAAAAAAAAAAAATTTTTGTTTTGTTACTTGATTCCTAAGTGGTCCTACCTATATGGAGTGAGTGCCTTGTTAATAATATCTTCCAAATGTCAACAGTCTGCCAAATATGAAATTAACCAGCTGCCATTTTGGATCATTAATTAGTGTTCTGTGAGCTAGTATTGATCTTTTTAGAGGAGGTTATGAATAAGAGTAGCTATTTTAAGCAGTTCCAAAGCCATCTGGGACATTGCAGGTGCTCAGTAAATGTTAGCTATTATACTAGAAACTAGAACTGACCACTACCCAAGAGAAACTTATTGTTGACCATTATCTCATTAGTGTGTTGTAGGAGAGTGCTTCTTGATGTCTTTAAAATATACTACATAAATCTGCCATGCAAAGCAAAAAGCTAATGGTTGTTATTAATAACCATAATAACAACAATTATTATTCCTTCCATATTGTCCAAATGTTTACTAAATGGGTTTCCTGTTGTGGGTATGGGTGACTGAGGAGAAATTAGGTTACAAATAATTCTTGCCCATGGAGTTTAGTTTAGAAACAGCATGTTCTTCAAACAAAAGCACAGTATGTTGTGAAACTGCACAATAAAGAATAAAGAATGTCACCTTCTCTGACGTTTAATCTGAGTATTCCAAGATTTAAAAGATGAGTATTACATTGACAGACTGACTGCTGAAGTGAGAAATAATTCTTCTCTACCCTCAAGTTCTTCCAGCTACTCTAAGAATTAAATTTACATGAGACAAAGGTGCCTGGGTGGCTTAGTCAGTTAAGTGTCTGCCTTCAGCTCAGGTCATGAATTTGGGGTCCTGGGATTAAGTCCCGCTTCAGGCTTCCTTGTTCAGCAGGGAGTCTGCTCCTCCCTCTCCCTCTTCCTCAACCTCTGCTCATCCCCACTGCTTGTGCTCAGCCTCCATCTCTCTCAGATAAGTAAATAAAATATTTTTATAAAGCTAATTTTATTAAAAGATAAAAATAAAAAATAAATTTACATGAGAGATTAACAGGAGAAAAATACCAAAGTTTCACTACATGTACAGAGAGAGCTAGTTATGAAATTGAGACCCCAAGGAATGACCAAGACAGGCAGTTTTTATACATTTTAGACAAAGAGAAAATAAACCTGTGAGGAATTGAAAAGGCAAAACTTCAGGAGCTTCAGTTAGCAAGAAATTCAAAACAGAATTTGGATCGAGTGGTAAATTACTAAAAAGTAACAAGCATTATTTATACAGGCTGCTGAGCCTTAATTCCCATCTTTGGTGAGAGGGATGTCTATGTCCTAGTACAAGGAAGGTAGCTTTCACCTGGGGGAATTATTTCCTGCTTTCAGGGAGACAGAAGACAGTCTGTTTCCTTCTTACACAGGCTGTCTCCTCAGTAACTTTTATTTAAAATAATCAATATGTCAAAATGGCCCATCTTGGGGCAATGTGACCTTAGTCGCTACCTAGTGGAAGAATAATCTTTTCCAGGCAAAGAGAGTACCATATGCAAAGTTTAGAAGGTAAGAAGTTTGAGTGTGGGCTGAGAGATCAAAGTCAACCAGAGGAGAAGAGTGAGGAGAGGAGAAGTCAACCAGAGGAGAGTGAGACGAATCTCAAGGAAATCCAGAAGAGTAGTTTATCCATAAATTTCCTAAATGCATGTGATATTTGGGAACACTTACACTAAAGATTTTTCATTGCTTATTTGGTATTCAAATGCAATTAGGCATGCAGCACTTTTTTATTTGATAAATCTGGCAACCCTAGTTATCAGGTACGTCAAGAGTAGAAAGTATTTCAGGAAGGAAATCACAACCATTACAAATAGTTTGTGGAGCATTGGGTCAAGAGCTTTGCCTAAGTAATTTTATTTCCCTGACTTTATCAGTTCCTGTTCCCACAGCTATATCTACCGATGGCCTGACTTGAATTTCCTGGAAAGTCCCATTTTTAACAACCTCAACTGGGATGAAAGTACCCAAGTAATTTCAAGTCAGTCTTTTTTTTTTTTTTTTTGACACAGCCCTGAGATCTGAGAGGTTGAACGTAGGTTGCAGCCACTGTGAGAGCCCCAGAAAGTTTCAGTACCTTTCACTATCCCTTTCACAACCTGCCTATTTTGGCCTAGATTCTTTGTGTCAGCCTTAGTCACCTGACAGCAGAATTATTCTGTAAGAACCACAGCATCTTCCTGCGACCCAGGCCCTCAAGCTCCACCCAGTTAGATTTATGCAAGTGCTGGTTCTTCCTGGAGCAGCAGGTTCTTAATCCTCAGATTCTCTTAACTCCCAGAATCCTGGATCACAGTTTGCAATCACCATCTTAATCATAGTCATTATAATATTTAACATTAGCTGAGTTTTTATGAATGTCAGGCACTCTGCTAAGAATGCTCTATGAATGTTCTCATCACATTTCACAACAGTTCAACAATGTTAACTTCGTCAACTGTCTTTTATACACATGAGGAAACTGACACCCACAGTTCAGTCACTTTCTAGGTTGAGAGAATTCAGGCTCCCTAAGTTACTTGTCCAAATTCAAAGTGAAGTTTCTTGACCAAGACCGCTAAACTATGTAAGGTGTGGATTCAAGGCTCAATCTACACTTGCCTGTCAACTAAGCCCAGTCTCAACAAATATCCTTTTCTCACTCCCCAGCTCCCCACATCTTCTCCACCATCAATGGACACAGTTCTTTACCATTTTCAATGTCTGACTTTGGCCTGGCGACTTGCCCAATTATCCAAATGTTTCCATAAGAAACATAAACATGGATCTTCTTGACAGGGTGGTATTTGTGACAAAGTTCTCCTCTCATCTCCCCATTTTAGCATGCTCTGTGCTCTCTCTCAAACTTGGCAACTCTATTGCATCTCCCAAAAATCCACATAAAATTTGGGTACAGGGTCCTCAATATACCTCAAATGACGTGTAAAATTATGGGAAATGAGATGAAATAAGTATCTGGATTAGAAACTGCAAATATATAGAAACATTGGGTTGGTTTCATTTAAATCCTGAATGTAATACAACAGTTCTTTCTAGCTGCATAAATATGTCTATAAACTACCAGTAAAAGGTCTACCTCAGTAAACCTCCTCATTTTGATTACATTAGTACCTCAGTTTCTGTTCCAGTTAATCAGATCAATGAAGTACAAAAAAAAAAAATTGCTGATGAAACTATTTGAAATGACAGATCAAATACCCTGCAAGACTTAGAGGAGATTAAGTAGGCTCTAGGCAATCATTTGAAGGAGCTAAATCTCCAATGGCTTCAGAAAGATGCAAACATTGCTTGACACTCTAGAATATCAGTTGAAGGACATGACATCTGTAGAATAACCAAAAAAATAATGTTAAAAATAAAATATCTACTGCAGGACAGCATTGGAATTGAGATCAAATTTTTTTCCCTGGCAAGGAGTTAAAAAAAAAAAGTTTACTATCCATGATTTTGTGATAGAAATGACTCTTTAATATAGGATATGCACTTATTCTGAAGGTAACGCAGATCAAGACTGGAATTAAAAAAGAAACACTTAAGAAACTGATAAGTGGGAATATTTTCTTGTTATAACTTAAAATATCAAATATAATGAAGAACTCTCAACTTATTCCTTAAGAGTAAAGCTACCTGGGTTATGCTGTTGAAATTAATCTGCAAAACCCCAGAAATGTGTGGAGTTTTAGATTCAGGCCAAGAAAATCTTCCCCCATTGAACTTTGTATCTTTCAAGATACTTTCATTGTAACAACAGGAACTCAATTCAAGCTTACTTTATGTAAAAGAAGAATTTAATAGCTTATGTAACTGAAAGGCTTCTAGTCTGGGATATGATTGTGCCCAGAGACTCACACGATGATGTCTCCATGTGACATCATTTTCTCCTCATCTGTAAACTCTCTATTCTTCCCTAGGGATTTACTCTCTGTTAGGTCTCCCCATGCCATCTTACAATCTTCCAACTCCAATTCCATTTGAGAGATACCCTCTTCCCACGAGTCTGGGCAAAGGTCCTGGGAATTAAGGTCATTATTCCTGACTGGGTAATAAATTAATCTCTAAACCAGCCTCTTGAGCAAAGAAAGTTTAATTTTCAGGTTATCAGGCAGGGGTATATTCAGTTCTCACTTAAACCAGCTGGGCTAAAGGGAAGGTTGGATCCCATGGAAATTGGGACATGACATTATTGCTGGACAAAGCAGGAATGGGCATTGGAGAAGCCAAAGCCCCAAGTGTTCCTTTTTCCTTTCCTTTTTTTTCTTCCTCGGAACAAAACAAAACCCGATAAGCCATTGTTTCTTTTTCTTCTGTATTTACACTTCCCTAAACCCACACAGGGAAGAGTCTTTCCTTGAATGGATTATAATGTTTGCACAGGCCAGTTCTCACTGCCCTTTTCTTATTCACTTGGACTGGTCTCCCTCATTCTTGTTGCATGACCAATTCCATTAATTCTCTGTTTAAATGTCAGTTCCTCCAAGAAGCCTTGGAGTAAAGATCCAGAGACTTTGATTTGCTCATTGCCCTGTTAACTTATAAATCAAATGAAAACCTGTGCCCCTACTGCACATGACAAAGCATTTGCATCACTGGAAACCAGAAGCCCAATCTCATGAATGTGCTATATACTACAGCACAACCACTACTGAATGAGAGCAGAAATGTCCTGAAAATGGAGATGGGCAGAGAGGAATACAATCTGACAAGAATGAGTTATTATGGCTGGGGGGCAATAAATAGAAAAGTTTCTTGGAGAGTGAAAAAGTTAGAAAGGCATTAACTCCACATGGGGCCTTTGTGTATTTTCCAGTATTCTTTGGCTGCACTGAGCCAAGTGTAAGATGACATTTGAACATCCAAAAAAACCCAATAACAATAAAACCATAAAATCAAATGTGACTGCATAACTTTAAAAACAACAAAATTAAATTCAAACATTTTGATGACTATCTCCAAAGTACCTTCTCTTTCAAGAAATAAAAAGAGAGGAAAAAAAAATCAAACAATATGGGGGGAAAAAACAATTTCAAGTTCTTTTCCCAGGGTTTTCTAAACCACTACTCTTGGTTGTTTTGGAAATGTTTAATTAGCATAATGTTCAGCGAAGGCAACGATTTAAGACTTTTTGTTTTGTGTGTGTGTGTGGTTTTTGGTTTTGTGTGGGGTTTTTTGTTTTGTTTTGTTTTGGTTTGGGTTTTTTTGGCTGTTTTAGAGCAAAGTTCTTTGAATAAAATAAAGGAAGTCCTGCTATTGCTATCTGATATGGTCTTCTCCCTATCTTTGCTTAGCTAACTTCTACTCAATTATATGTCATTTCAAATGTCATTCCATCTAAGAGAGGCTTTCCCTACAAATTTATCAAAATTTTGGTCCATCTGCAATGCTCTCCTAGAGCATTCTCACTTATTTTTAATCCAGGATTATTTGCTTTATATGTCTGTCCCCTTTAGGGGCTGTGAGTTCCATGAAGGCAGGGTTCATGTCTGTTTTGTCCACCACAGCATATCAAAAGTTAACCCTAGTTCCGTAAAAGTCACTCAATGAATATTTGTGGTATAGATAAATGTAACTCATCCTCCAGACTCAGCTCCAGGGGTGCCTGGGTGGCTCAGTGGGTTGAGCCGCTGCCTTCGGCTCGGGTCATGATCTCAGAGTCCTGGGATCGAGTTCCGCATAGGGCTCTCTGCTCAGCAGGGAGCCTGCTTCCTCCTCTCTCTCTCTGCCTGCATCTCTGCCTACTTGTGATCTCTCTCTGTCAAATAAATAAATAAAATCTTTAAAAAAAAAAAAAGAGCTCCAAAAAAAAAAAAAGAAAGAAAGAAAAAAGACTCAGCTCCAGTATCTGCAACTCTAGGTAGCTCTCCTCGATATCTGCAGCCTATCAATGCCTATGATCTGCATTTCCAGAGCAATGTGGTTATACCACTATCAAAGCACATATCACATTGTATTGAATCTATGATTATTATTTCTTTCACCTGGAAGAGGCCTAACACATAACCTGGAGTACAAAAAGTACTAGATAAATGTGTTGAATGAATGGATGTAGGAATGAACAAAATAATAAATATGTCCTATATCCAGGCAACATACTTGGTGTAATAGCCTGGCTAAGGATCCAAGGAACAGCTAGCTAGAACAACTCTGAGATGCACGCTTCACTTGAAAACAATATTACCCAGAGAGAAAAGATGTGATTACAATAGCCTCACCTTATAAAAATAATTTTAAAGGGAAACTTGTAGAATCTTCACTACTTTAAATGCAAGAAAATATTTTTAGCCGCTTGATTCTTAAGTTTTTCAATGTGACAATATAACAGTGTCATTAACTACACTTTCCATCATGTGAATGAAGACAAAATAGTTGACACATTTCTTGTGGAGCAACGTGATTCCAGTATGATTCAGCTGCTTTTCATGTACCTTAAGCGAAAGTGATTCATAATACCTCAGAAGTAGCGTGATCCCTCTTAAAAAGAAATGCTATTCCAAACCCAAGTCAAGATCTCCAGGTCCCTTTCAAGTGAAAGGAATGAGAATATCTATTCATGATTACCAAACTTCCTGTTTGTGTGATATCTAGAGGAGACTCCTATACTTTTGAATATAGAGAACTTGCATGACTAATAACATATAGTTTGATTAGCAGCTGAGAAGCTACAGACATATCGTGTGCGTGTGTGTGGGGGTGTGCATGTGTATATGTGGATAAGTGGGTAATATGCTAATCTCATATATATGGTTTGTATATACAATCTATACATAAATAGCATATGAATATAATAACTTATTTATTTTTAAACAGATATGAATGGAACATCTACTATACAGCAACCACTCTTCTAGGAGTGCAACGGTGAACATAGCCTAGAGAGTTCTTATCCTTATGGAGTTAACATTCTAGTGAAGGAGGACATAACAAACAAATTTTTAAAACAATGTTTTATAAGGGTTGGCAAGGATACTATGGTAACTAGGGAGAGGGAACCACTTCAGAGACTTCATCCATACACATATACATATAGGTAATGTATAAAATGTACTGAATGCTTCAGTGGAAATTTGGCACATCTTGTAACAAACACAAGAATCCAGTAACTTCATTTTTAAGAATTCTGTAAGTAATTAGGTGTTATTTCATGTTTAGGCATTTAAGTAGTTAACTATTTTAATTAACTCTGATATATCAAAAATAAACCACATGATTGCTAAGTTTATTCTTTTTCAAAACTGCAGAATACTGAAGATAATACTGATATTAATATGTTTTTAGAAAGTCATTCCCAAGTGTGGCTCTGATAAGAATCATCTGAGAGGTGTTTGGTTAGCTATGGATTCTGGTTGTCCTACTTAAGATTTATATAATCATATTCTTGTGGATGGGACCTGTGAATAAAAGTACTTAAAAGCTCCCAGGTGAATATGATAACTGGTCAGGTTTAAGCTCTGTTCATCTAAGAGATTCAGTGTGGGAATATTAAAAAATATTCAGAATAGTGCTTTCCAGATTCGGGTAAATAAACCTCACCAGTTTGGTAAAAATGCAGCCTATGCTTTTCAGCCCAGAGATTCTGATTCAATAGGTTTAGAAAGCTGTTTGCCCAGCTTCTATCAAACTCCCTAGAGAACTGTGATGTGCAAATAAGTTTTTAGAAATCCCTGTTTTGAAGACAATATGTTAGACAGAAAAATTGCCTACAGGTACAAGTATGGTAATCCCTTCACCAGGGGCTGCCAGCAAATTTTTCAAATAACTTCTTGCTATGAAGAAATGCTATCACATATGTCAACAACTAATGTGGCCTCATAAGAAAATGCTGCTTTGCAAGAAACAGGAATAGATATTTTTAATATCTGAGAGAAAACTACAATTGGCTAGTTGGGTTTCACATGTACCTACTGGTTATTGCATTTAAATGAGAATAAAGATTTCAATTTACTAATGAAAAAGGAAAGTTCAGGATTGTGTCTTATGATAATTCTTGGACATGTAGACCATAATGATGAATTTGGCGTTCATTCAGACATGTAACTTAGTTTGCTCTATTTTCTAATGTCTGTTTTCCTGTTACTTGGGGAAAAAATAATTTGCTCTCTATCCATTTCCTTGCTATCTTCCTTCCTGGTTGACTTTCTCAAAGAATGACTCACATGTGTTGGAACAAGAGCCTCTTATCCAAAGCTGGGAGTTATGGGAGAAGGTAGCGGTTCAAATAGGATGCATCAGTGTTGGACCAGGTGTAAGAAATGATGAAATAAAAATGTGCAGATGGTCATGGAAGATGTGGATTCCCCACAGCACTCAACTGGGAGCAATGACATCCACCTGGGAATGTATATCATCCTGGTTTAATGTGAATATACAAGCTTGGTCGTATGTTAGGTATCAGGCTTTGGAGTGGGCAGGTGCGTGGAGGCACTTCTCTGTAAAGGAAAAGAAATAGAGTGTCGTATAGCTTAAGTTCACCACAAAAGAAACATATTAATTTCAGCCATATGGCAGTAATTTAAACTGAGTATGAATTGACCTACAGCTCAATGAAAGAAAATAGTTTTCAGAAAAAGCTGATTAGGGATGCTTAGGTGGCTCAGTCAATTAAGTGTCTGCCTTTGGTTCAGGTTATGATCTCGGGGTTCTGGATGGAGCCCCAAGTCAGGCTCCCTTCTCATCAGGAATCTGTTGAGCCCTTTCCCTCAGCCCCTCTCCCCTACTCATGTTTTCTCTTTCTCTCTCTCTCTTTCAAATAAATAAAATCTTTTTTTAAAAAGAGCTGATTATACATGAAAATAAAGGATACATTTCCTTTCAGCCTAATGTAGATTGTTGTAAGAATCAGAAGTCATATAAGTAAAACATAGCAACATTCCATGTTGTTGGTATTATTAAAAATATTATACATAACAGAAATAGGTATAAGCCTTGGGAGTTTGACTTGGAGAAGAACTTGGAAATCATGGGTCCTTATTCCATTTTTCCATTGTGGCTTTGGGCCTACACACCGTGAACTCACCAAGGAGTTCACTTCTTTGATGATATCCCTACAATTACCACCAATTTTTCAGGCTTCTTCTTCCTCCAAAACTCTGTTCTGGAAAACCAAATCTCTGTTCTGGGAAGCTTATTAGTTTCCTTGATATAGACCCAAAAAAGAGGAAAAGAATAGAAATTAGTGTACCCTTTCTCTTTATACATTTTCAAAAAAAAAAAAAATTGCATTGACCTCAGGTTGACAATTATTAATAAAATATATTTCAGACTATAAATACATTCTAAGTTTGGTAAAGAGTTTTTAAAATTTATTATAGAACATAAACTCAACTATTTAAAAAAGCCACTCCACAGATACTACCTAATAATACACAGCATGCCAGTTAATTTCGATCAACATTGTCTTTAGGTTTGTATTTACACCGAACACAAACTGAACTTGATGTTTTTAAGCTTAAAATAGTAGAAATTCTTTTGCACATCCAGGAATGCTAAAAATAATTTCATTTCTTGGACATCATCTTGCAAAATGGCAGGAGCATGGTGTTTCTAAGGAAGATGACTTTAAGTGGCTATGAAGCAATCACTATTTCCAGTTTCTAACTGAAATGAAGCCAAAAACACAAGTTTATTATAGGCTCCTGCCAAATGAATAGGAGAAAAAAATCCACTGAAAAAAAAAAAGAAAGAAAAAAACTCCCCATTCTATTTGCTTATGTTCCGATAGGATCATATCCATTACCTGACACACTTGGGTATCATGTTTGCAACTGAACACTTACTCATCCCAGACACTTATAAACATATGTAAATTGACTAAAGGGCAATATTTATTTGAGATTTACCTGGTTTTTGGCAGATGCAAATAGAAGATATTTTCTCTTTATAATTTATGTTATTACATATTTTAAAAGTACATGCTCCAGGTTTGTTGCAGAACACTGCCATGCATGATCAGCAGTTAATTAAAAAATTATTCAACCAGAACTTTTCTAAAAAGGTTAATATTAAATGAATCTTTGATTTCTCCCAGTGGCTTGATGACATAGGAGAACTTATTTATAGTTAAATAAGTAGTTACTTTGAAAAATATCCTTTCTAGGGCATCCTTTCTCCAGTTCTAACAAAAATGTTTCTAGTGATATTACTCTTTACAAATCAACATCAAACACATCATTCAAACATAATTTCAAACTGTTTTCACGTTCTACTTATTCCTCTCCTTTTTCCAAATATAAAGACTGATGATACTAACCACACAGTTCAAATTCTATCCGATGGATCCAATAAGTAAAGCAGTCTCCTTGGAAACTTTATTCTACCTGAAAAAGGACCAAGGCTTTCATTAATTAATTTAAAAAAAAAAGTTTTCAACGTCTACTGGGAAAAGCTTAAGAAATTTCTAAAAATCCTTTCTCTTTGATTTTTTTCTCACTCCTTCAAAGCTTCCAAAAGTCTAAGAGTGGAAAATGGAAATCTACTGCATTAATTTATATACATATCAGCTGTTATTATCTATATCAGGGAACATTGTTTCATCCCTATGTATCAGGTTTACAATGGATTGAAGGTTAATTGGAAGTGTATTTCAGAAGGAAGTTGGTAGCACAAGGCCAAACAGGTTTTTAAAGATACATAGTTTCATATTTTTATATTAGAACAGATGCCCAATTCAGGAAAAAGTTGCTAGTGACTAAAGAACATACAAAAATTTTTATCTAAGTGAAACGTGGCTATAACATGGAAAAAATAAATAAACTTCCTACAGATCCACTTATTGAACAGGCTAAGAAGGATTTGTGATTCTAGCCTGTAAGACCCCCTATTACCTGAGCTTGACCTATCTTTTTAAGTGCCCCACATAACATTCCTTGCTTGTAGGCTATGACCTGCTCTATCCTTGCTAATGTTTTTCTCGCTGCCTATCTTGCCTCTCTTGTCAGCTCCACATTTTAAAATACTCCATATCCACTGACATCATCTCAAAAACCTTCTTCCAGGTCACCTTCCTAAGCCTCCTGCCTGGATAGTACATCTTCTTGCTGGCTCCTGGAGCTTAATCTACATGTATCATGATTATGCATATGTTTGTTCTACCTATTCATCAATATCTGAAGTTTTTGAAGACAACCCTGTGTCTGAGTCATCCTTATAGATCCTACAATGCAATTACATGCACAAAATAAACATGTTGCTTTGGACTAATTTGAATATAGACTCTTAAATCTGAGGAATGATAATGAAATTTTGATTAAATGTGTCCTGACCCCCAACACCTGGAGCAAATCCCAATATATGAGTACTTGCAGTCCTACATTAAGC
The DNA here is from genome assembly GCF_022355385.1 of Mustela nigripes. NCBI lineage: Eukaryota > Metazoa > Chordata > Mammalia > Carnivora > Mustelidae > Mustela > Mustela nigripes. The sequence goes on from NC_081568.1 coordinate 52,236,237, forward strand.
TTCATCTTGAAAAAAGAAAAAAAAAATGTTTGCTCTTACTATAATAGAATCAAACGTTGAAATGTTTGGAACTACTGTCAAAGTCTCATTCAGTTGGGATTAAAGTTAATCACCAGGAAGACAAAAAACAAAGAAACAAACATATCTGAAGTTTGTGAAGTGACCCTAAAAGTTACAGTGTCCTCGAGAATAAGGCTATGATCTCTAAGAACTGCCACACCAATTGCTCCTTTTTTGAGGGAAAAATAACAGTGGAAGTTATTCTGTAGTACTCACTGTATCACAAATGTGTGCTAAGTACATTAGGGATTTAAAATTCCATTTGTTTTTCAGTGGCCCTAGATTACCACATAGCACCAATTTGTAATCATCCTACACATTCTTGTGAGTATATCCATTTTATGTGTGAGAAAACCAGATGTGACTGAGAAATTTCATTCTCATAGGATATAGTTGTTCTACAATACCCAATTGTATCTGTAGGAAGTAGGGCTATGTGACTTGTTCCGGATGGTGAACTATATATAGAATTGGTGGGTGCTACTCCCAATATTTAGAATGGGTATGGGTTTGCTAAGCTTCTTTTTCCTCTGGAAGCCATCTGACAAGAGATGATGGCAGTGGAATTACACTGGCTCCCTGAGTTACTTGTGGAGTTGAGCTGCCTTGGAGTAGTCACTGATCTGCATCAAGTTAAATAAGCAAGAAATAAATCTCTGTGCTAAGCAACTACAATTCAGAGCCTTATTTGTTACCACACATAACCGAGCCAACCCTAAATAATACTCTGAGGCTCCAAATTTTCTAGAAGTGGTAATTTAAAAAACAAACAAAAGTTAAGTAATTTTGAGACAAGTTCAGTTTTATGCCAGTGCTTACAATCTTGCACAGTATACTTCTTGCAAGAAAGCCGTTCCAAGTGGTTCCTCTTTGCCCATGTTATATGCACAGCGCCAGCAAAACATATCTGGCTTTCTTTGGTGGGACCAGTGAATAGCGTCTAAACCAAAGTTACTCTGTGAAGATTGGGTATCAGGAAAGTAAATGGCCTCTGAAGTGTCACATTATCCTCATAAGATTCTGTCTTTGGGAAGTATGAATTCCAGGTGCAAAGCCTGCTGGGCTTGAGACGATATTTTGAGTAACACTGAGCTTAGGTTCCAGTTCTTTAGGAAACTGTCTATGCTGCCTGCGAAGTTAGAGATCTAGAAAAAACATTAAGGTGCCAAGGCTGTTTCCCCTGCTACTTTCCTTTCTATGTGTCCTTGTAATAAATCTACAGCAACAAAGATAATCTGGCTTTGTCTCTTCATGGAAACCATAAAGAGATTAGCAATAAAGATATCTATTCCCTTTTTAAACAGCATGTTTTCAAAGGCTAGAATGATACTGGCATGTTCATTAACCTAGCTGTCCTACAAAATTATAGCCTAAGTACGTTGCATTTTTAAGATGGTGTTTCACAATTATGTTTCCTAAGATGAATATCAATTTATAGTTGGCTGGAAAAAGGTATCTTTGTGCAAGTGACGTTGGGTAGATTCAGAAATGTTAAGAATTGTGCTGCTTTTCAAGCCTCCAAGTTGGTGTATGCATGTGTGTTTATATCAGAAACTAAAAGGATTGTTGCTGTTTCTTTTCACAAGAAAGCCCTGTTTATCTTTAAAAAGACAGATTTGCCAACAAAAGTTTTGCAACTAAAATGACCTAGAAGGACACATGCTTCTTAGCATACTAATTGCTCTTGCCTCGAGGGGGGAGAAATACCTTGTAACTGGCTTTGCATTTCCTAAGCTACATATGTAGATGCCTCACAACCAGGAGGGAAATTCACTAAATGTGCTTTGTAACTTTCAGAAATGATTACACAGTGGACCTGCAGGTACAGTGATGCTTTCAGCATGTAGCTTTGCAATGCAGTAATTATTTTTGTAGATATGTGGCTGCTCAATTGAAAAATACTGTGAGAAGGGAAGAAAATTCAAGGTTTATGGCCATGGCAAGGTAGCAAGTTATTAACATTTCCTTTTTTTAACTTTTAATTAATAGTACTTGGTATCTTAAAACATTCAGATAAAAATTATAGATGCCAAGTCCTCATTAAAAATGATTAGTTTAGTGGGATCGGGGATATAAAGTTACATTGTGAAAACCATTCAAAACCCAATAGCCAACAGCTTAATTTTTCTTTGTTTTTAAAAGGTTAACATCAGCTCTAGGAAATTCTAAAATTCCTCTACCCACGTATATAGACCATTAAAATGAAGAATATGGCTGGTGCTCCCCCCTGCAAGTGACTGATCTACTAATTCTGCCTGCACAAAATCCACTCCCACTTCTACTAGGAATGACAGATTTTCCTTGACTTACAATGGAATTACGTCCCAATAAACCCGTCATAAGTTGAAAATATTGTAAGTCAAAAATGCATTCAATACACTAACCTACCAAACATCATAGCTCAGCCTGGCCTGCCTTAAGCATCCTCACAACATTTATAGTAGCCTGCAGTTAGACAAAATCTCCTAATACAAAGCCTATTTTGTAACAAAGAATTGAATAGTTCGTGTAATTTGTTGAATACTGTACTGAACGTGAAAAACAGAATGGTTGCATGGGTTAGGAAGGGTCGTTAAGTGTATGGGTTGTTTGCCCTTGTGACCGTGTGACTGACTGGAAGCTCCAGCTCACTCTCACTCTCTCTGCCCAGTATCACGAGGCAATATTTTCCAGCCTAGAAGAATACCGAAATTGAAAATCTGAAGTATGGTTTCTATTGAACGCTATCACTTGCAGACCATCATCACGTCAAAAACTCGTAAGTCAAACTATCGTAAGTCAGGGACCATCTGTAGGATGTATTTTATTGGAGAACCATCTTCCTCATTTTCCTTTCATGTAATTCAACTACCTGACATCCCTCTTGCTCAAGGGGAGAGGATGGAACGAAGGCCTGTAAATCAGAGTATCAGATTCCCAGTCTAAATGATTAGTTCAGGTATTAAGACGTAATCCAACCCGGACTAATGAAGCTGAACTTCAAGAACTTTTCATGCCATAAAGGAGAGAGGAACTCTGTGAGACCTTGAGCTTGGAGAATGATTTGTCTAAGAGTAAAGCCAATATAAAACAAAGCCAAAAGATGGAGAGAGAAATTACTCGCGATATCACTTGAGACTTTAGACCCAGTGACTACTGGACTACCTGGAGTTGTTGAGTGACTGGAGGCAATAAGTCTCCTTATTCTGCTTAAGTCAGTGTGATTTTACTTTTTTTTTTTTTTTTTTTTTTTTTTGATGATGGTCTGACAGCGATAGCATTCAGTAGAAACCATACTTCATTCTTTTATCTGTGTTTCAGTTGTATGCGATAAAAAAAAATCTGGCAAATAAAATCACACTTTTCTACTGTGCTTTTTTGGTATGATCTGAAATCAACCTACCGTTAACACTTATTTCCTCTCAACTTGCTATAAATGGTCTACCTCCTATTTTCTCTTTTATTCATTCATTAAAAAAGTATTGAAGTCTACTATGTGCTAGCTGTTATCTTGTGTAGTCTGAGTCTTTAAACAATACTGAAAAGTCCTGACCCTCACATAATTTCATGTCTAGTCAGCAAAGCAAAACTCGCTTCATGATTAGTAAGACTAGACAGAAAATGTTGCTGTGTGAGCACAGGAGTACGTAAGAGAGCACATAACTCAAATTTAGGGGCTCAGCAAAGGTTCTTGGAAAAGGTCTTTTCCAAGACAAATGCAATGTATACAAGCTATCAGGAGTGGAAGAAGACGGCTCAGCAACTGTATGCCAAGTCTTCCTGAAAGAGAAAACATGGCAGGAATGGCAGGGTTTTAAGGCGGGGGGGCCTTCGGGGAGGGAGGAATAATGATATAGTAGAATAGCTATGAGTAGATACCGGGTATTTGATTCTAGAGCTCTCGAGATTAAGATCTGTGAATCATCATTATTTTTTGGAATTTGAGACCTTGTCAGCAAAGGAGTTTTCCCAGGGTCTAGAGAACATCAGGCTTAGTTCAGACTTCAGGGCAATACTAATGCTAACAAGGTCAGAGGACCTTGAAAAGGAAACAAAGAATTATCACAGCAAGAGATGGAAGAATAGGGAAACACACTAATGTCAGCAGGAGCTAAAAGAACTTGTTTCAGTTAGGAAGTAATTGGCGGGCTCCCTGCTCATTGTCAGGAGATCTGCTTCTCCCACTCCCACTCCCACTGCTTGTGTTCCCTCTCTCGCTGTGTCTCTCTCTGTCAAATAAATAAAATCTTTAAAAAAAAAAAAAAGTTAATTGTTCTCAGCAAGTGATGGGGCAGAGAGGTCAAGTAAGATAAGGCACGAGAAAGCAGTCATTGCATTTAACATACAGAGAATTGTTCCTCCCTCCATTGAGATCATTTTTAATTTTGTGCTAAGTCCAGAAGACAAATTATTATGTGTTTAATGTTAGGAAAGGAAAGGTAAACAATTAGAGACTTTTTTTTTTTTAATCTCCACCCTAGAAGGTAATAGATTCTGGCAGATTGATGGGGATATGAGATGGAAAATTAAATATGAACATATATTTGCTGAAGTTAATAGAAATTTAAGCATCTTTAAATCCTTCTTTTTGGAAAAAGTCAGCAGAAAGAGAGATTTGAGTTCTAGGAAAGAAAAGGAATCTTTAATAGACAATTCGGCACAGAGACTGCCAGATGGAGATATATGAAAACTGGTTTATCTTTTTCTTTGTATTGAAAAATACAAAGCATGGCACTACCGCGGGCAATACTGAATCTTCAAATATCTAAAATGTTCTAGCTCAACTCAGGGGATTGTCCTTTCCTTGTACTCTTTGTCTTGAACCTTCCTGAAGGATTCTGGAATCAGTTATTTGAACAATCGTATATTGAATGGTCTCTTAAATGGTTTTCTTGTTCTCTTAAAAGAACAGGAAATAAAAAGAAGCAAAGTGAGCAGATATGGTACTCCCTCATCATTCTTCCAGAATTTATCCAGAAGTAATCACAAAATAACAAATCTCATTTTTATGGGAAAGTAAATGAGGCAACAGTTCCAAATTGTATTGTTTTTTTCAGCTTTGTAACTTTGTAAAGACACGCACATGCACTGGACAAAATCTTGATCTTTTTCTGTTTGGTTTTTATCTACCCTATCTACCTGTCCCTCTTACTTGTTTTCTGTGTTTCAGATGAGAATACTAAACTCTGGAATTCTTCTGAGTTACATGTATCTCTGTGTTCCTTCATTAAATCTGTATTGAATGTATTAAAACAGAATATGAGGGTGCCTGGGTGGCTCAGTTGTTTAAGTGTCTGCCTTCAGCTCCGGTCATGATCCCAGGGTCCTGGGATAGAGTCTCTAATGGAGCTCCCTGCTCTGTGGGGAGCGTTCTTCTTCCTTTCCCCTGCCCTTCCCCCCACCCCCGCTCATGTGTGCACATATACACTCTCTTTCTCTCTCAAATAAATAAATTTTTAAAAATCTTGGGACGCCTGGGTGGCTCAGTTGGTTAAGCAGCTGCCTTCGGCTCAGGTCATGATCCCAGCGTCCTGGGATAGAGTCCCACATCGGGCTCCTTGCTCAGCAGGGAGCCTGCTTCTCCCTCTGCCTCTGCCTGCCATTCTGTCTGCCTGTGCTCGCTCTCTCCCCCTCTCTCTCTCTGATAAATAAATAAAATCTTTAAAAAAAAAATCTTAAAAAAAAAAGTGAGAATATTTCTTCAGTGAAAAAAAAGGCAAAGATGAAACCTTCAACAGATCTTTTAAAATATATTTGAGGTAGTTACTCTATTAAAATTGCAAGTAGGCACATGTCCACTCTAAATACAAATATTTGACTCATTTTAGAAATATACTTTACTCTTTAAACAAAAACATCATTTGGGTTCTGAATTAGACCATTTAAGTACCAGATGGAGTAAATTCAGCAGATGATTGATAAGCTCTTTATACAACTATCTCATATAACAATCCACAAAAAATTATACAGTGCACAACAAACATTTAATTTATGAATACTTCATTAATTTCATTGTTGTTTTAGCCAATGCACTAAAAGAACATTGAAAACATTGCTACTGTGTGGCTTAAGGCCATAAGTATCTGCCATATTCAATGCCCAAGATATTTTATGACAGATGGAAACAAAAATGATATGGACTTGCAGCAATGTAAAAATGACCTTATAGTTTGGTGAATTTATAAACTATTTCCACTTGAAATAAATAATTTTTTAAAAAGTAACAAGTCATTTTTAATTTCTTCATCTATCTTTCATTGGACAGGTGGAAGAAGGCCAAATAATCACTAACACTCCATCAACCACATAATGGAATTTGTGCTTTAACAAATTGACTAAATAATGGCTCACATTTAGCAAAATGGACTTTTTAAATGGTCTATTTATAGCCCTCATCCATATTTTTAAAGACCTTTCTTTTGAAGGTTTTAAACACTGTATAATTGGTTTGATAGGTAAAGCAATATATCATGCTTTGGCTTTAGGGCAAACAAAACAAACATACCAACTACTCTAGGAACAAGAAGTCTCAAGAAGAGTGAGAGAGAAAGAGATAGGAAAGATCCTAGAAACAAAATGAATCTGGCATATTCTGCCCTCAGGCAGCCAAGGAAACCATTTTAAAAAATTAGAAAAGCTTAGGACAAGTGGAACTCAGTTGTATAATGGCTACAATTTCCCCTACTTCAAGGGGAATGTAAATTAAACATCACAGGCTTCACCAGCAAAAGTAAAAGGCATTGCAAAAACCAGACAACATGTTCCACAGGCTAATTTATAATACTATTTTCTAAGAGACATTATATACATAAAACTACCCACCTACAGAAATGGGGAGAGATGGAACTCAGTATGGCAGGAGATGTGTCCCCTGAAAGGAAATTAAAACATACAAGAGTAGCCAACTTTGGTAGTTTAGAAAGTGAGTTTCTTTTGATTATGAGTAATTCAACCCTCCACCTTTGCAATCAGAGAAAGATAGTGACTTAAACTTTATTCTATTCTGGGTGGCACATTAAGGTAGAGAAAAGAAACCACAAATCCCACAATTAAAAAATAAGTTCTATGTAAACCATATGAACCATTACAATTATCGTCCGCTTTGCTTTGAATGTGGAGACTTGACCTCCCTAGAACAGATTTCGATTTGGTTTCACTTGCTGAAGATGCCTCCTATTAAATGACTCACAGAACTCATCATATATAATACAGTTGTTCAAAAGCAATCTTCTCCTTGACGAGCAAGGATAGAATTCAGCTCACATTAGAATTTTCCTGGAAATTAAAGTTTAACATCAACCAAAGTAACAAATCAGCAGTATCAGGTCAACCAGATTCACTTAAGAAACAAAAATATATATATATTTTTCACAAGTAGGTCACCTTCCAGGATGAAAATGTTTTGTGGGATTTTACAGAAATAATTCAATGTATTCATTTGTTTATCAAGTTTTTTGTTTGTTTTGAGGAAAGATACAAAGACATTGGTGATATTTTCTTTCATCATAGTTTATATTTATGTACTATACATTTGGAGAGAAATTGGAGAAGGGTTGTTGGTAACATTCAGTAGAAAGCAATTCTGGCAAGGCAAAGTGGAGTTATGTCAAGAATCATAAAAAAGAAAAAAGGAAAAATTTCAGGAACCTAGGGAACAGAAAAAACAATTGGATAATCCCTGTAGGCCATCCTTCCATGAAATGCTTGAAATTTAATTCCTCTGGAGGAACACCTGAACTTAGCATTCATGTCCATCTCTTGGCTGACCAAGCATGAGATTTCTTGCTTAAAACTCCCCTAAAGATGACACATAATGAGAACATGCACCAAGGGATAGAACTTATAATTGGATATCTGACCTGCAACTTATGATATCCTTAGATAAATTTATTTTCTATTAAAATCACTCATAATTTCTTTTCTTTCCAATTTTAAAGGCCGATTAACCTTTACACTAGTAAGTGCAGCCTACTAGTGTAGCTAACGAGTTTTTACTCTAATAAGCCTACATTGTACTTCCCTACAATGTATCAGGTAATACATAATATAAATTGAGACTTGAAAATTAAATCAAATTAGGTTGTGCATTCAAGGCACTACTAATAGTAATAGAGAAGGCAGCCAAGTTTACAGTATAGGAAGAGCTACACTCAGTGCATACGGCTGGTGGGATTTTTGATGAAGCAATGTGTGCTATTATACAAGAAAGGGAATAGGCAGTGAAATGTTCTGGGGCCCACCACGCATGCCAGTCTGTTGGAAAGCAGTGATAACTATTTGTGATTTGACCAGAAACTCAAATTTAAGGTTGACAACCTTCTTTTGTCATAGTATTCCTGGTGCATTCACTCCTTCTATTTGCCAGGTTATTTTCTCATCCACGGCAAAAGAGAGGATGACATTATTGCTAAAACATAGGGAAACAACAAAAACAATATCAACAACCAACTCTCTTGAACTTCAGAGAACTGTGAAAACCTCCCTGTGGTATCGGGTATCATGGTGCATGTGTAAGTGTGTGTGTTTCTCCATGTGTAGATATGCTCTCTGTAAGTTCTCTAAATTAATCTACTTACACAATGCTTCTCAATGTTTGCAAGACAAAGTAGTTACAAACACATGAAATTTTTGAAAACATATTTCTGTATTAGTATGAGCAAATATTTAGATCCTTAAAGAACTAATAATTTAATATTTTTGTCAATAAAGGAACTCACAGTCTATTAAACTTCAAAATTTGTTTAATCCAGAGCATCCCCTGTGACTATTTAAATAAATTTCAATGTATATTTATGATTAAGAGTAATAAAGTAGCAGAGCCTATTTAAAACACAATAAAAGGCTTATTAAACTTTGGTGAATTGCATGGGGATTCTTCAGAGAGATTTATTTTCCTCCTTCTGAAATATTGCTCTCCTTCTCTGCAGAGTTCCATGAACTTTATACATTGACTGGGATTAGAATTCCTGCTGCTAGAGTAGAGAGCTACGTTCAAACTGTTTTTCCATAAAGGGCTAGTATCCCAACAGAATAAACTGAAAAGGTCATTGAGATACCTTTGGAGTCCCAGCAGAGCAGGGCAGGAGCGAAGTGACTGAATCATAAAAGGAATTCAACCATATTGTGCCCATACTGTTTTTTCATTCACTCTGTTGTGAAAATTAACATGGAGAAAATATTTTCTTTTTCTTGGAAGCTCTTGCAGCATCTCTCCTTTGGAAAACACACACATTTTCCTCCTGATGAAGCCAGTTTGCTAATCAGCCAAGGTGCACTAAAAAGTCAAGTGCAATCAGGTATTAAGAGAGAAGTGATTAGGGAAAGTATTTAAGAATCAGAAGCAGAAGTCATATTAAATGTAAATGCTTCTGTCTCTAAACTTAGAAAGTTTTGCTTTGTGACATTTAATTTCTGTTCTTGCTTATATTACCCATCTGCCTTCCTAATTAACATTTTGCATTAATTCCCAATATCAGCCTCTCCTATTGGTTTATGTCAATATGAAGTTGGTTCCTCTCCAGCAAAGTAGGTTTTGAAGCAGTTCTAGTGAATCACAGTTGAAGTCTAAAAAGATGAATTATTTAGCTAATCAATATGTTTTCTGTTCAATTCCCCCATTGTAAAATGGAAACAGCACTTTAAATAAATGACTGCTTGATATGGTCAAATTAAGGTATATTTCATGTGAACCTTATGTTCTAATAACTTTTCATGCTAATCCATGGTAGTAATGATGAAGACAGATACACTTCAAGACTATTCTGACATTGACCTTTGGGAACTGCATTTGGATCATGTTTTATAGACTTTAAAGATTCTCCTACACAAATCTACAAATGGTTTAACATTCATCTTTCAGAGATTTCTCTATACAATGTCCCTGACAATTTAAACCATACAAAAATGTAATTTAGGAACATCAAAAAACCTTTGAGGATTATAAAGCCAAATGAGAAAAAAAAAAATGTTTCTCAACCATAATACAAAATGAAAGAAAGAAAACTGATGAGGAACTTTTTAAAAAATATCCATATCCAGACCCCAACCCAAACACATAAAAAGTCAAGATTTTCTGAAGATGAGACCAGATACTGATATTACCTCTCATCTCCCAGGTGCTGCCAATGCACAGTTAGGGCTGAGATTTACTACACTAGAGAACATGAACACAAACACACAGCCTTCAGGTTGTAATTTCAAGTTCCTAGTAAAGGAGATTCAAACTTCTGTCCTTGAGTTTCTAAGAGTAATAGATACAAATGTACCAAAAGTTATAGTAGCAAATTTGTCATTAATTTTTTGTTGAAAAATAAATGCTTATTAATTTTCTAAAATGCATTAAGCAGGTGATATATAAACATTAAAAAAGCAGTATCAGGTGATATATAAACATTAAAAAAGCAGTATCTTCACAGAGGATACAGTTGAGTGCAAACATTCCTCAGTTTAGGACTGTGGGGAAAATTTCTGGCAGATCCTCAAGAACCAAGAAATTTGTGCAGCAGAAATACATTCTATGGTTGCTTTCATTTTAAATATTTTCAGATTTTTCCAAATATTCCTGAAAATGCTACTTGAAAACAAAGCATTATACTATTTTTTAAAAGATTTTATTTATCCATTTGTGGGGGAAGGGAAAGAGAGAACGCACCAGTGGAGGGAGAGTCAGAGGGACAAGCAGAGTCCCCAAGGCCCAGTGGGGCTTGATCCCAGGACCCTGAGATCATGACCTGAGCTGAAGGCAGACGCTTCACTGACTGAGCCACCCAGATGCACTGAAAGCAGAGCATTGGAGGACATATGGAATGTGACAAATATTAAGTTTATCTTATCATTGAAAGAAGTCAGAATATCATCTTTTACTTGTTATTCTTGTCCAGTTTTTTCCTTCCACCATAGATTTATTACCAAACCAGATGTTTTCTGGATATAATTTTTCTTTTACCTCATTTGGTTCTCCATCAATTTAGAAAACCTTTGTCAGTGCTCTCCTGCTCTTACTCTTTCTGATGATGATTCTCCTTTGTTTAACATTGTTACTTATGTCTGTTTTCTTCCTGTTCACTTTGACCAAAATTCTCTTCTTCATGCTTCTAAGCTTCTTGGTGTGGGTCAGGAAAGTAGGAGTGGTTCCGATTATTCATGGCAGAGCTACAAAAAAAAGGATGTCAGCTAGAAATACCAATGAAGACAATGTGGCCCAAATAGCCCAGATTAGCCTCACTGAGAGTAAAGGAACTCAACAGCATAAATGTGAGGATAAGAACATAATTGTTATATCTGTTGTTCCTATGTTATCCTAGTGGTCCCACATCCAAATAACTCTTGAACATACTCTCCAATTTCTACTGGCTCCAAACCCCATTCCACACTCATGGGGAATAGAATTCTTGGCGAAATTCCTCCAAAGTAATTTTTGAAGCTTCCCTGTACTTATATTCACTTACAAATAATGTTGAGGTTTTGATGGTGCCGATGCCCCTCATTTATGCTTCAGTTCTCAAATTCCATGACAATTCAACAATCTCTAATAAAAAGATGCTCTTTATCTCTGGGTTACCCATGGTGAAGTGTTCTGGTCATGAATATGTCCCTAAGTGATTTAGATATTTTAACTGACAAGCTCTATCTTCCTCCCAGCATGAAAAAATATTTATCATTTTTCTTGATCAGAGTGGTATCAGTTGCCATACGATAGACAAAATTCTGCTTGCTTCTGAAACTAATGTTCTGTTGTGAAATCTAACTTACTGAGTCATACCACATAGTCTCTTACATCCCTCTCGCCACATCAGTGCTATTGCCTTCCGTGTCCCTGGTACACAGTACAACAGTTAGACCCGTACCTACTTGGACACTGGTGAGTGAGTGTCCTCATCAATGCGAGTAGACACAAATTGTTACTGGAGTTGCTAGGGGTTACCTAGCTTTACCTTTGATTTACATAAATCTGAATGACAGTGATAAGAGATGTGTGATTTTTCTCCTGTGCCCAAGAGGAACTCTTTGAGAACAGGGACTAGATCCCAGTGTTTGACTCCTTATTACAGTTCAATAAATGTGTATGAAAGAACTGTACCAATGAAACAATATGAGATTACTTGAAGGTAGGAAATGGTTATGTGTATTTGATACATACTATCCTCTATTCTACACTATTCTTTTTCATTGAGAACTGATTTTTTTCCTCTAGCCTAAAAAAAATGGCAAAGATATAAAAAAGCCATAAAGTCATCTTTATTCCTTACTAGCTCAGCCAACAGGGAGGGCACTGCAGCTCTTAATGCCTTGGAGGAGCATTTCCCTTGGAACAGCCTAAGTGCACTTATACCAGCAGTAACGTTTCCATCTATCTTGAGGAGCAGCAATTCTGCACAAGTAGCTCCACACTGAGGGATGCCTAATTGTGTAATAGTTACTGGGTCAGAAGAACATGGGAGCTGTTGATGTGATTATTTTGTTCAATCTGATTATTGGCTGCTAAAGCTGATAACCTAAAACAGCCTCTCATTTGAGTAAAAGTAGGATTCTTGAAACCATATTCAAGTTCCATTCAGTTAGATCTATTTTTCTCATGTCTTTTTTGGGGGAGAGTGGAAATTATATTTTTTCTGATATCATATGAAAGACAGAAACTTTTTTGCTTCTTAATATACTTTGCAGTCCAGATCTCCACTTCAATACTCAGCCAAAGTCATTGATCTTTTATAGTTTAATGCTCAGCACAGTACTCTGCACAATTATGTTATCTTTTATTCACTAAGCTTCTACAAAGTGCTCAAGAAATATTCATGGTAGTCTTATAAATCACAGTTGTAATGAAGATAAATGAGACTGTAGAAGAATAAATGGAAGGCTAACTAACATCACTTACTATATACTATAAACTCCTTTGGGGCAAGGAAGATTTTTAAGTAGCTAACAAGGTGGTGGGCATATAATAGATTCTCAATAAATATATGCAGCAATGAATTGTGAAGCAATTAGAAAATAGGACCCAACCTAAGAAATTCAGACAGCAAGCTTAATTCTATCAGGCAATGAGTAAAAGATGTAGTTAAGGAGCAAAAAACTTTGAAGATGGACATGGAAGACTCAATATGTATCATGTGCTTACTCTTCTTTGAATTCTGCAGAAACATGAGGAATAGGAATTACGTCTTTTCTCTTGTCCGTCTTACAGTTTAGTCATAAAAGGAAGGTGTAAGAAGTATTTTCTTTTGTTAAATAGTGAGGACATTTGCACTATCAGAGAATTTAAGATTCTATGTCAAATGAACAATGCAGGCATTGTTGAGTATGTAGAATTGTGACATTACTGTGAATTTCATTAAGATGGTAAGACATAGGCTGTTCTCATTTAATAAATTATGCAAATATTTCTCCTAAGTATAGGTTCCTCATAAACTTCCATCTCTAAGAGTATAAATAAAATATTCCCCATGAAAGACATCAACACTCTCTCTCTCCTTCTGTATGTGTGTGTGCACGTGCACATGTGTGTTTCAGAAGTACCAAGTATATTTTATGTGTTGATGAGAATTTATTTGCCAGCCTTTGAAAGGTTTTACAAGACAAGAATATGCTTGTCAAAAAATCACAAAGTATTTACTTGTCAAAAATCACAAAACATAGGGGCACTGGGGTGGCTCAGTTGGTTAAATATCTGCCTTTGGCTTGGGTCATGATCCCACAGTCATGGGATCCAGCCCCCAAATGGGATCCCTGCTCAGTGGGGAGTCTGCCTCTTGGGCTTCCTCTGCCCCTCCCTGCTTTCATGCTCATGCTTGCTCTATCAAATAAATAAAATTTTAAAAATCACAAAGCATTTAGTTAAATACTTTGATACAAGTAGACTTGCAAAATAGTTGGTAACTTATAGAGCACCCTAAAACATTAATTTATTCACATTGATTTCACTTATGATAAGTTTGTGACCACAACTATACTGTAAAATACCTGAACATTGAGAATATTGTTAGATTTTTTTTTTTTTTTGCTTGCACAACAGTCTTTAGAATTATACTTAAGAATTTACCAAGTCACATAAAGAAATTAATTGTTGGACAACTTGAAGCTATCTAATTTCTAGATAAGCAGATATTAAGAAACCTAGTTAAAAAATTCTGAGTGGAAAATCACTTTTCTGTAATTAAAATCTCAAGGAATTCTTTTTCATAAGTTGGCCCTGAAAAGACTCTAAAAATGTACAGCTTCTGTTGGCCTGGAAAACATATAAAAAAAAAAGATAGAAATAGATATTACTGCTCAGTATTCAGATGCTTAAAATTTATTAGGTTATTTCAAACTCTGCTTTTAGCAATTAAGCCTTTGAGCATAAAAAAATACTTAGAAAAATCAGATAACTGAGAGTATGAATTTTTTTTAAAAATGCTTTAAATGTAGTTGATGTAATACTGAATTGATCTGCTTCACAACCTTGGGGGGGAAATAATTTAACAAAAAGGCTAGGATTAAGCACTGTTAGAGGTAGACGAGTCACATAGGAGTTAGTCAAGTCAGCACAGAAAGCAAAATCAATTATGTAAAAATTGCCCTTAAATTACCTATGAAATACAGTACACACAGTTCTGTGCACCCAACCTGATGCAGAAAATTGCACACTAAAATTTGAGAAAGATTGAAGTCAACCAAGAAAAGAATGAAAGTCTATATGTAGATATGTAAAAAATCAAACCATTCTACTTTAGCTATAATTTTGAAATCTCTAGAGGTAAACAAAGTTGAGGTAAAAGAGGGTGAGTAGGAATTCTAAAGTGCTTGTCTTTGCAAGCTGGTGTAACCATTTTTAACATTTAGCCCTTACATCTTAATTTAAGAGATTTATTAGCTGTCGTGAGAGGTTAGATTCTAAAGTTAGCACATAATGTAAATGTACTCGTATATGATTCCACTAATCTTAAAAGGACCTCCTGCTCTCAAACTCTCCCCCTATTGCCATTTCAGTGCACCTAATGATCTCACAGGTCTCACCAAAGTATTCATGGTTTGAAGAATGCAGTCAAAAATGCAAATGTTTTATGAAAAAGTAATTCCATTATCTTTGGCAATAGAATATCCAATCTCTCTAGATAGTTTAATTCATAGTGTCCAGATCTCCATATACAGTTAGTTTGTTAAAGATATTAACATCTACCTGTTCTATCCAATATGGAAGCAAGTATCCAGATGTGGCTATTTAAATTAAAATTAATTAAAGATAAATAAAATTTAAAATTCAGTTCCTCAGTCATATTAGCCACATTTCAATATGTGTTTAGTGATTACCATTTTGGGCAATACAGATATAGATCATTTCCATCATCACTCAAAGTTCTGGGCAGTGCTGGTATACCTAAGGACCTACTTCCTTCATGTATTATTTCTACAGAAAACCTCACAAATAGTTGGGGTAAATTTTGTATAAGAAACAGACTAGTAATTTAATTACCTACAACAGCTTTAATTATCTTTAATTTACTTTGAGCCATTTGTCTTCATGAACATGATAACCATTTATAATAAATAATCTAATTTTGTTGATGAGCAACAAATATTTTTTGCAGTCCAGAAATAAAGAAATATTGTGCTCTAACATTATGGAAATAACAAGACACAATCTAGCCTATTAGGCTTTATAAAACATTTATTTTTATCCTATATATATTCTTTTGGGAGCGGGGGATATTTTCTACTTAATGCATCATTTTAAAATTGACCAGTGTATTTGAGCCAAGAATAAAATTAAGAATGGTGTCTGCTATTGATGGAAATTACACAGTCCTTTATCCTTCACCCTTGGTGGTGATTCATTCCTGGGAAAGTGATTTGGGGTACAAATGTCAATAACATCCTAATCTCTACTGTAGGGATTTCATTTTCAAACAAAAAGCTTTCTTGTTTTATTTTTGTATAGAATGCTTGGGTTCAAGGAGACAGAACTACACAACTAAGTCTGTCTATTGTCTTTTTCCCATCTAATCACATATTCACAGGGCTTTGTGGCTCTCTCAGGAGGCTGATATCCCACTTACATCTAAGGTGGAGAAAACAAATACATGAAAGCAAAAAAACAAATGCTAAGAAATGGACCTAAGTCAACTTTTTACCCTGGGCACATTAATATTTATTCTAACTCTGGTTCATTTATTCAGTAATAATTACTGAGTACATACTGAATTCCAGACAATGTTGTATGCACAAGGAAGAGAAGTCTCCTGCCTCTCGTGGGAATTTAAGTGTATTGGAGCTTGAGTAAGTTGAAGGCTGGGAAGACAAGAAAATGTAAGCAGAAACATAAATAAGATCGTTGTAAATAGTGACAAATTCTATTAAGAAATCAAAACAAGCTAACGGGAGAGAAGTGACTAATGCAAGTGGCTACTTTAGGTAGGATGTTAAGAAAAGTCCTGTACTAGGGGTGATGATTAAGATGACAATTACATGATCAGTAATATCAACAGTGTAAAAACAGAGGAGTATGGAATTCTAAACAGACAAAACAGTAAACGTGAAATCCCTGAAGTGGAAATAATCTCTTAAATGTACTTAAGAGGTAATTACTTAATAAAAACAAAAAAGAACTAGGATTGCTAGAGTGGAGGAGAGAGGAAGAAAATGGTAGGGAATGAGTTTAGGGATAAGTAGGAGGAAGATATTAGTCTTGTAGGCATGGTTATAAGCTAGGAATCTATTCTAACTGTAATAGGAAGCTATATGAAGCATTTTAAATGGAGAATTTTAAACAGTGATATGTTCTGATTTCTATTTTTAAAAGATCATGAAAGCAACTTTGTAGAGAATGGACTAAATGAGGCAACAAAAAGAAGTAGAAATATCATCTAGGAAAAATAGGGTGTAGTAGTTCCACCAGATAACGGTGACATGACTAGAATGTTAACAGAGGAGATGGGGGAAATTGTTCCAGGATATGTAGATATAGATATAGATTTATATAGATAGATAGATAGATAGATAGATGTAGATATAGATATATAGATGTATTTTAAATATTTTATTTATTTGTTTATTTGACAGAGAGAGAGAGAGAGAGAATGAGAGAGCACAAGCAGGGAGAGGGGTAGAGGGAGAAGGAGAAGCAGACTTCCTGATAGCAGGGGGCCTGGTACAGACCTCAATCTTAGGACCTTGGGATAATGACCTTGAGCCAAAGGCAGATGGTTAACTGACTGAGCCACCCAGGTGCCCAATCCAGGATCTATTCTGGATGTAAAGTAGACATAACATACTGATGTGTGTGGACAATGAGAGAAAAGGGATGATTAGGATGAACCCCAGTTTTTGTCCTGAGCACGTGACCGGTGGTCCCATCAACTCAAATGTGGCTGTGACAAACTATGTTACCCAATTAATTGCACATGGAGGATGACTAGCAATGTCCATTTAGCCCAGTAAACTATGTAGAGAGATATTTCTTAGCCATCAGTTTGGTCATGACCAGAAGTATCCTCTGACCAGAGATAATTCTCTATCGGGATTGATGTAGTTGGTAAAATACAATACAGAACCATGATGTTATACATAATTCTATCTCAGCATATCATGATAATTGTGCCATGTGCATAAATATATTATACTCGTAAGATATCAATACTCAGAATGGAAAGAGATGGCAAATATAACCCATTCCATATTCCACAGCCATGAGGTCGAATTCTTCCTTTGGCTCTGTGTAATCTTAGACAAATCGCTTAATCTCTTAAGACTACATCTAAAAATGGAGGAAATAATGATGATTTTATAAGATTTGAGTAAAGATTACATGAGACATTATATTTAAAACACTTCACATACTGCCTGTGATATAGCTGATACTCAACAAATAAGAGAGCCCCCCGTCTTCTCTTCTTTTCCACTTACAGCAATTGCCATTCAGCCTCTTCTGATTGTTATTCAGCCTCATCTATTCCAATAATTTAGAGCCTTAGTGTAAAAATAGTTTCCCTTTCCTGGATGTTCAAGCAAAAGCTCTGTATTTATCTTATTTTCCTCTCATGGTTGCAACCCAGAACTAAATACTGATGGCTAAGAGGTAGAGGAGGTTAACTGGCCAGATGTGACTCACTTGCCAATACCTGGAACAAGAGTGTGGGCCCGGAAGTCCTAAGGCCATATCTAGTGGCTATGAGAGAAAGTTGGTTCCCTAATGAGAAATCAAAATGAGGTTGCCAAAAGAAGAGCAATGAAAACACCTACTATGATGTACGCACAATTTTTCTTGAAAAATACTCAGAAATGTTAACATTGATTGGCCGAATTCTCTTGCAAAAATGAAAACATTTCTAGCCCCCTTCTGTAACTGAACTGCTCAGAGGAGTCAATATTTTACAGTAGGATCGTCCTTAGACAAGAAGCTACCAGGTGCATTTCTACTCCTATCTTCATTGCTATTAGTTCTTAAAGTGCAAGTGATAGATTTTTGTTTGCTGCAATCTTGGGATGAGAAAACAAGAAACTCTAAGTTTAGATAGATTTCTCCCAGACGTCTTTCCTTTAAGACAGAGAATGCATGGGATTCTCATGCCCTGTCCTCTTCAATTCTAAGTTCACTTGATATACCTCTAATTTAGACCTGTCTTCTTTCCATTAGCATATTGGGGGAATCAACCCGTGGTATATGCAATGTGGACCTGAAAACTCAAATAAATTTAATTGGATTCATCCTTACTCCTTCTTTCATATTTTTTTTTTAAGGATCATTATCTTTTTCTAATGCTTATTAGCGTATGAATGAACATCCTAAAAAAAATGTGCACAGATACAAATAGCTTAGAAGATTCTATCTCAGCTCAGCCACTTACTTGTAAACTTTTAGGCAAGTCAGTTTACTTTTCTGAGCTTTAGTTTCATCAGCAGCAAATGGGAAATGATTCTTGATCCTCAAATATGATGTTTAGATTAGACTAAATTTTGGAAAGCACTTTCAAAGCTTTTAAGATTTACGTGTGTGTGGCAGACACTCTTATTCATCTACTCAACAGCCATCTCACTTATCTTCTTTCCTAAGAGAATCTCAATTATGTTCTGCAAGGCAATGTAGCCAACCCCAGAAATAAATCATTATTGATCTAATCTAGTCATGGATAGATACTAATTTCCCAGCATTACTTGCACCAAAGGGTCTTCATGTTTTTCTCTTCTGGCTAATTAAACAGAACAGGAAGTCTGCTAGTTGTTAATGGGAAAGAATTTTTATTCTAATGTGAGGGGAAAGAAGATAAGGTCCTTACTTTCCTAGCCAACCATTGCTTCCTATCTTTGTAATAAGTCATACCACCCAAAGTCAATACCCTGGCTTAGCAAGGGATACCAAAGACTAAGGGGTTAGATCTTGGATGAATTCATCATAGAACTAAAAAAATGCCAGCTAATGCCAATATTTACAATTAATTTTAAGTGCGAAAAATAAAACTATACTGGTTTAATACAACGTTAATTGAGATTTCTGTTATCTACTGCTAAATGTATTCTAATTAAAAAAGTATTAATATTTTATCTATTACTATTACTATTACTATTACTATTACTGAGTAGTCTTGCACTACTCTAGGGATGGGAAAATGGAAGCAAGATAGTTTATATAGAACCAATACCAGGGATTTTTAACCAAGAATTCATGAATCTTTGGATTCTATGAACCCTGGAATTGCATGATAAACTGTATGTGTGGATATATACTTTCTAGGAAATTTTTGAATCAATATTCAAATAGGGCCATGTTCCAAAATAGGTATGTAATTCAAAATAGATTAATATGTTCTCCCTTCTACTATACTGGTTGTGCCAGCGCACAGTAGGCATTCAACAAGTGTTTGATTACTACATGAATGAATAAATTAACCATGTCCACAGTTTGCCTTTTGTGTGCCGGACAATTGCTAAAACCTGAGATTTCAATCATACCAAGGCATACTCCCTTTCCTCAAAAAGCTTGCATTCTTGAGGTGAAAGAAGGAATGGCAATGATTTTGTTTTAGAGTGGTAATTGGTAAGATAGGTTTGTGCAGATGCTACAGAAGATGCTATACAAAGGCAGGGTCCTGTACCAACAGGAAGGCTCAGAGTGCTTCATAGAGTCCAGACTTTCTCAGTGGTAAAGAGAAAACGACTCCAGAAAAAAGTGTGAGTTTCGTTAAACCATGAAGAAGAAACCAATACCCATTAAAGTTTGAATAGTGTCCACTCAAAATTCACCTACACTTGGAACCTCATAATGTGACCTTATTTGGGAACAAGTTCTTACAGAGGTAATTACTTAAGATAAGTTCATATTAGGTTAAGAGAAGCCCTCATTTTAGTGACTGTTGTCCTTATAAAAAGGAGAGAGGACAGACACACAGAGAAACATGCAGGGAGGAAGGCCATGAGAGCGGCAGAAATCAAAGTGCTGGAGCTACAAGCCAGGCAATGCCAAGGACTGCTGACAACCACAGAAAGCTAGGAGTGAAGAAGACAACAGATTCTCACTCAAAGCCTCCAGAAGGAAGTAACGCTGCCAACATTTTGATTTCAGAATTCTGTGTTCCTGAACTGTGAGAGAATAAATCTCTGTTGTTTTAAACCACTCAGTTTGTGATAATTTGTTATGGCAGCCCTAGGAAACTAACACAGATGTAGGGCCAACAGGAAGGCTCAGTAAAGGCCTTGTAAAGAAAAAAATTTGAGCTCAATTTAAAATATTTAAGACTCTTTTCTTGGTTCATTCAAATTTAAAAGAAACAAAAACATTACAATAAAGTATTTTAAACTACTTCATATGACCCAGACTTTTTCAATGGTCATGAAGAATCCACACCAGAGTTAAATTTCTTTTTTATTTTCATAACACTATTTCAATTTTGTTAATCTATAAAGAGTACAATGTCTAATACCATGGATTTCCATTCTTGCTATTGGAATGCAAATTCAATACTCAAATGAAGAAACTGCTATGATCTTATTAAAAGCAAATTTTGTGCCTACTCCTGTTCTCAATTTAGTAAGTCTCAAAGCAAACTAATGAGGTCAAAGGGATAGTATGACTTGGAAGCTCATGGAAGAAAAATACTCATCCTACTAAAATGGTAATATATCATGCATTTCTAGCTGAGAGAGATTGTTTTCTATGTGGTTTTGCTTTCTATTACAGCTAAGAATATCCCCATTCTTAATGACATAGACTTTATATTTTACATTAATTCTATTTTCAAATTTGGATGTAAAAAGTGAATTTATGCACAATAACATTTTCTATATAAGAAATAATTACAAAGTGAACATAAGGAATATAATTATTAAACATTACCCATTATGTAGAATACTTTCAATAATAAGTATTTGAATCACATGTACAGAGAAATAGTTACATGCTGGGTTTTAAATTTAACATGATTTTTTAAAAAGATTTTATTTACTTATTTGACAGAAAGAGAGCACAAGCTGGGGGAAGTGGCAGGCAGAGGGCGAGGTAGAAACAGGCTCCCCGCTAAGTAGGGAGCATGATGTGGAGCTCCATACCAGGATCCCGGGATCATGACCTGAGCTGAAGGCAGACACTTAATCAACTGAGCCACCCAGGTGTCCCTAACAAGACATTTTAAACAATTATTAAAAAGTAATTAAAAGCAATTGACAGGCTTTCAGGGTGGTAACCCCAACACTTTGGCAAGATTCCCAAAATGATATTCATATGTACCCTATATGTTCTTCAGCTTTCTTCCCCAGGAGCTGGAATTAGAAAGAAAGCCCAAGGAGCCATCCATAAAAAGATGTGTATACCTCATACCACTTGATTTAGGAACTTCTTCCAGATATCTTGCACTGGAACTAGTGATAATTCTTGTCATGTTCTTGAATAATTATTGTTCTTTTCATTATCAATGAGCAAGTGAGGCTTATTGAGGGCTCTATTTCCCAAAAGAAGTAAAGAGAATAACAAAGGCCCAATCTTTGAGATGAGATCTTGTCTCTTAGAGAAAGAGTTGTGTCTGGAAACTGAAGGATTTTTATTATTATTCCTTCCTTCAGATTTCTCCATGTCCAAGATGTACATCCAGTCCTTCTCCTTATACTTTGTCAACCATCATTTTAGCCTTCTCCTAGCAAATGTGAACCATGAAGGAGAATCCATGAGATCAATATGAGCACAGTTCCATTTCATCAAGGCAGTCTAATGCTGTCAAACAATAAACATTTTGTTGAGTGCTTACCATGCACCAGTCACCCTGCTAGGCACTGGGTTTTCAGTGAAGATACACATAATCCCCTTTGGAAGACAGTGTTGCTTTTCTAACATTGGGACATCACTGTCACCTGTGCAATGTCTTCTTGAGGCTTTTCTTAATCCTCTCCCCACAACCTTAAAACCCTCAATTTTAAAATGTTATAGAATTAATACTACTTCACATCTGTTTTAATTTATACAGTTAAAAAAATATTTCTACAGTACTGGTATATTTCCAAATGTAATATTTTCTCTATTTGGGTTGTATTGAGCATGTGCTGTGAAGGAGGGGATCTGGAATCCTCCTATGACCTCATGAGCACCAGGTGAGTTCCTGTATGCAATTGATCAAAGTAACTGTGAAAGAGCAGTGTCAAATGTCTAAAGGGTTACTTTTCCTTAAGGAATTTTGCATTCTGTCCTGAAAGGTGAAACTTAGTCCATGTACATTATAGTTGCAACTAAATGGCCAAATTGCCTACCTTTCTGGATTCTAATATGTAATTACCTATATTCAACTAAAAACGAACAAACAAAACCTTACAGGAGAGCAAAAGCACTAGCCTATAAGTCTGAAAAACAAGGACTGATATTATAAAATCTTTAACTTATTTACTTTGGAATTTTCCTTGAGGAGAGGTTACAGAATTGCTTATGAACTATGAAAAGAAATATAACACTTAAAATAGTCTTAGGATTCTATGTTTTACCATCAGAATAAAAGAACCTAAACTTATCAACATCGAAAGATTTTATCATAACCTTTTTTCTTTTTCTTTTCTTAAATTCTTTTAATATTTCTTTGTTGATGCAATGTTGAAGCAATGTCAAATTGTTCTAACACTACCCTGAGGGAGTGCGAATGAGCTGAGTTGCTAAATATGTTTGTTTAATACCCAACAGTTATACCTACCTACATTTTCTATGCCAATTATGCTTACTCTCCATTCTTCCTTGTTAGAAAGTTTAAAAACAACTTTGTCTGCCTTCTTTTTAAATTGAAGGGATTTAATATATATCTTTTCAAGTGGCCCATCTTCCTTCATGTGTTGTGTAGGTTTATTTAATCATTCAAATATCTCCTTTGTAAGCAATGTCAAAAAAAGTTCAGGCTTAAAAAATAACAAAAACAAAAAATAACTGTCATCTTATAGATTAAAAAAATAAATATTCAAGGAGAAATATCGTACATCTGAATTTTATTAGGCAATTATCTTTCAGAAGATATTGATGAAAATCTTACAGTGATGTGTAACAATAGTAATAGGTAATTGCCTTTATTATAGACATTTGCTTTGTTTATTCTCTGAGGTTAATTTTGTTCTGTCTAATGCTATTTTAATTAAATATACACTGCAAGTAGGTCAGTGTTATTAGATGTTAGGTCAATATATTTATGAGTCAGTTTTTATTTATAATAACTCTCTTGCTCCTTTCCAGGAAGAATTATTGGCCTATAATTTAAAACACAAATGGACTGCCTCTTGAAAATAGAACTAAGAATTAGTTTCAAGAAATGAATACCTAAAGTAGGTTGACACCCAATGAATGAAACTGTGAGCTTGTTTGTCATATATATATATGAATACATAAATGTATTTATATATTTATATAAATATAAGTATGTTATATAAATATATATAAATATATAAATATATAAATATATGTGAGCTGGTTTATTTTATAGGCATATGAATATATATGCCTATAAATATATAAATATGACTATCTAAACACACACACATGTACGTGTGTGTGTGTGTTTGTGTGTATATTTATATAACAAGCTAGCTTCTAGTGAGATCACTTATCAGAAAAAAAGAATTATACAACTCCCTCCGCCAGGATTACACTATCTCAAATCAAGAGAGATTATCATCAGAAGGGATAGATAGTTGGTGATGAGAATAATGAGTTGAAAAAGGAAAACCTCCATTGCTGCCAGTGTTGTAGATGGAGTCTCAAAAACATCATTTTACTGCATTGGAAAGAGTCTTTGTGGCCACCTTCATATGTACAGAGATGGCGTCTCGGTAAAACTTCAGTAAGTCTCATCAACTAGAAGTTCCCATCAATTCAACCATTCTATCTCACCATACTACTGAATGTTGGGAAGACAAACAGAAATACTTAAGCAATCACATTATGACCTGATATTCTTTGATTATTCATGGCAAAGAAAAAAAAAAAACAAAAACTCTGAGGCATGTAAAAGGATGATTCTGCCATTTGACACCACCTAAGGATCCCCTTCTTGGTCACTTGAATGTGGAATATGCTTGAAGATTCTGAGACAACAGATCAATGCATAACTTTAGATTTTCTTTATCAAGAAAATATAAAACCAATCTCTTTCTAGGGTATGGAAAACAAAAAATAGAAGACAATCCCTTCCTGCACAAATTTCTTCTAATAAATATAAAACTGAATGAGTCATCCTTTGGCATCACAGGTATCTAATTGAATAAATACAAGTAGAATCTCTAATGGAAAACAAATTATCATCTAAAAGATAGCAAAATGTCTAAGATTTTAGGAAACATGGTTCTAGAAATTTGTTTATTCAATAAGTACATTGTGCAGGCCTACACCACATCAGGTATTAAGATGAGCTGCAGAGAATCCAGTAGTAATAATCCAATGCATGTGAAACAGAAACTTCTCACTTTCATGAAACTGTCCATCTTGTGAGACAGATTAGAGACTCACAACTATGATATGAAGATATAAATGGTCAGAACTAAGAGAAAGTGGTGCAACAAATTTAGTCCATAAAAAAATAGTATTAATTTTGAAATGCCCATTGTGCCCCAAGCCTCATCATGAATACTTTTTTTTCCTTTTTCTTTTTTTTTTTTAAGATTTTATTTATTTGATAGAGAGAGACACAGCAAGAGAGGAAACACAAGAAGTGGGAGTGGGAGAGGGAGAAGCAGGCTTCCTGAAGAGCAGGGAGCCCGATGTAGGATTTGATCCCAGGATCCCAGGATCATGACCGGAGCTGAAGGCAGATGCTTAATGACTGAGCCACCCACGCACCGCCATGAATACTTTTCATGTTCATACTTTTGGTAAGTCAAATATGTCCTAACTTGTAATGTGCATTTTTTTAATGTTAATACTTTGACAAAAGAAGAGAACAATATAAGGAGAGGAGAGAGAAAGTCAGTTAAGATAACTGTTCTCTAAGTGTCCCAACTCAGAAACTCAATATTCTACAATGTTACTGTGTTTTTTATTATTATCATTATGTTTCTATTATTCAGAACCATACCTAAAACCTACATCAAGTTATAATTAAGGCCTTTATATTCTGAATATAAATACAGGTCAACATTTCCTGAGTTGTATTTCTCAGAATAGTAATTCTATGAAATGTTTGTGTTCGGTTATATTTTAAAATAAAAATTTCATTCAGTGTCAAACATGTTTGGGAAATGCTATGTTAGTCCCCCAAGGAAAATGTGCCAGACTTTTCTGAGCCTGTAATGTAATTCTCCAACTAGGGAACACAGCAAATGCATAGCTTATTTGAGTGTAGGATTATTTTTCTCTCAGTTCATTGAAAAATATTTTTTTTGTAATGTGTGCAATCCAAACTCCTAAGTGTCATCTGTTAAATCCAAGATGGGGATGGCTAGATTCATTCCACTGCCTTTCCTGGCTAAGTCTATTTTAAACCACTAACTTTTCTTTCTCTCTTTCTTTCTTTCTTTCTTTCTTTCTTTCTTTCTTTCTTTCTTCTTTCCTTCCTTCCTTCTTTTCTATTTCACCCTGTTTATAAGACTTAGGGGAAAGTCAGATGACACATCAGATTGCCTGAAGTTAGGTACATTAGAGTTTTTTCAGATGATCAAGTATTATTGGCACAATGTCATTTTTCTTAGGAAAGATACGGTCTGAGATGATGACCCAGGTTCTGAAGAGGAGAGAAGATGACAAAAGAAAAGCATGAATTGAGTGTTATATTTAGATTCAACATGATTTCCTTTTGTTTTTTTTTTTTTTCTCACTGAAATAAGAAATTAAACCAGTACATTTTATAATACAGATATAAAGAAATATATGATCAAAGAAAAAGTTCACAATTGTTCTTGAAAAAGAGCTGAATTCCAGATAGAATGGAAGCATGATTTATGAGCTAATAGTTCATTATGTATCAGACTAAGAATTCTGCATAGCAGGATACTGTTGATGACAGTCCTTCTGAGCACTGAATTCACCTTTTATTTCCCTTCCTATCATTCCACCTCATCTCCAACTTTTCTTACCTTGCTGTGACTTAACAGTATATTGGTAGGAGGAGCTACCAGGGCTGGGATTTAGGATGAGAGGAGTGAGATACTCACCTCAGAGACACTTAAACAGTGCCGGAAGAAGAAAGAAGAAAGAAGAAAGAAGAAGAAGGAGAAGGAGAAGGAGAAGAAGAAGAAGAAGAAATAGAAGAAGAAGAAGAAGAGGAAGAAGAAGAGGAAGAAGAAGAGGAGGAGGAGGAGGAGGAGGAGGAGGAGGAGGAGGAGGAGGAGGAGGAGGAGGAGAGGAAATAATAATAATCAAGGTATTTCAGTAAAAATCAAAATTAATATTAAAAATCCATGATGAAAAAAACATCAGAATTTTGAAAAAAGAGGATCAGAGTACTAAGTTGTCTTTTGCCTTGGGCTCCTATGTGGCTTGGCATGGCACCAGCAGCTGCCTCTTTAATCAGAATTTCCCTGGGCTGCGCTCTGCCGGTCTCACACCTGAGGACACTTAGCTTGGGACAGTTGAGTTTTACATAACCTATATGAGCAAGCACATTTGAACACAAATGGTTTAATTCAGGTGCTTGAGGTGTTATTTTGCCACTAATTATTTTGAAACTACCATAAACTGATTGTTTTCTTTTTCTCTAAATCTGTGAATAAGTATACCTAATGTGACAAGATCACTGGAAAAGGTGGGTACAGCTTATTAATGCTCTGAGGGAAACTTCAAAGCCCAGGAAAGTTAACGCAAGGTCAAAGAAAGATTGCCCTATCCTGAATACCTCCAAACTGCCTTTTCTTCACTCAAAGTAAACATGTATTCTGGCAAATTAAAAGCAAAAATCAAGACACTGAGTTTTCTTCCTTTATAAACATGTTAGATCTATTTTGATGGTTTTTCTAGAGGTTACAATGAGGGACATGGTTAGTTTTGTCTAAAATAAATTCTATGAACCATTATTCTACTGCCCTCTATTGTTAAACAATGAATAATAATGTCCTTGCACAGGGTGAAATATAGAGTGAAATCTCTTTTACAAAGCAGCTGTATGTATCTGTCTTCTCTGTATGTATTGATAACCTAGAGTATTCCCTGGAGGCTAAACATATGCAATTTGTCTTTGGAAATTCAAAATCCGTTAGGAAAAGTTTTTATTCTGGCATACATACTTCAGCCCACAATATGGCAAATTAATGTTTGTGAAACTTAACTTACTTAAGAAAAATAGTATACACACATTTAAAAATAGCTGTGCAATATAGAAATGTGTACAGAAGAGAATAAAAGTCCCCAAATCCTGCACCCATAAGCACTAGTGATATCTGATGCCATAGTTCCAGAGTTCATTGTACACAGTTCTACTTTAAAAAAAAAAAAATCACAGGGACACCTGGATGGCACAGTTGGTTAAGTGTCCGATTCTTGCTTTGGGCTCAGGTTGTGATCTCAGGTACTGACCTCAGGGTTGTGAGATGGACCCCCATGTAGGACTCTGCACTGGGTGTGGAGCCTGCTTAGGATTCTCTCTCTCTCTCTCTCTCTCTCTCTCTCTCTCTCTCCTGTCCCTCTCCTTCTGGCCTCCTCCCACTCTCTAAAAATAAATAGATAAATCTTTTTTTAAAAAAATCACAACTATTTCTAAGTCAAGTTATGTTTTTACTCATTTGTAAAAGGCATTCTCTTTCCTTCTGGCTTAGGTCTTTTCAGTATCTTAAGTGTTCAACTGATTAAGCAAATCACCCTGTGGTGAGGACTGTGCTAGAAACAATGAGTACTGGTAGAAGAACTACCCAATAATTTTGAGCAACATGTGACAAGCACATACGAAACAACCAACTCAAGAGCACTAATGGCGGCATATTGTAAAGAGCTAAAGAAGTGAAATGCAGAGCAGCAAATGTCCTGCAGCTCGTATCCGCTATGAGGATGGTCGTGAAAGCTTTCTCCGTTCAGGAGAAAGAATGAATGAAGGGGAGGAGGATGACATTCATGCAGATATCAGGTGAAGCCTGAGTCAAAGTGATGATGGGTTGTTCTACCACAATTTAGAGTAAACATAGTTCCTACTGAAAACAGTTTTAAAAAACAAATAAAATAAATAAGAAAGAAAAAAAAAAAACTGCCCTGACTTACTCTAAACTGTGAGCTCCTTAAGTGCAGTAACTATTGCATATTGTTTATCCCATTCTCAGATCAAGATGGAGCACACAGTAATCCAGAAGAAATATTAGACAAAACATGATACAACGGAAAGGAGATGGGAAGGGAGAGATAAAGGTAGTACAGGAAAGAGAAGAAAGAGAGAACGATGGGGAAAGCAGAGAAGAGAGGGAGAACAAAGTATGCAAAAAAAATGAAGATTTAAATCTTTAACACACCAAGCAGACACTGAAATCTGAGCAGGTGAATGGTAAGATGAAAGTACGGTTTTGGGCGATATGTGCAGGTGCACCATAAATGTTGATATTACTTGATCATGCAGAATGATATTTGTAATAACACATTATTGCTAATGATAATCTTCCTATAATTGTACTGTATGGGATAATATTTCCAACACTCTCTAGCCTGCCAACTCTGTCTGCTATTCATCCACCCATTTCTTTATAAAGGAAACATCTATCGTCTATCTTATGTGTAAGGGGCATTATTCCAGATCTAACAAGAAAGCAAAGATTATTTATTTATATATGTACTTGTGCTGTACCTTATTCCAAAAAAAGAATTGAAACAAGGATGTGTGATTAATAGATGATTGCTCCTCTTAAGAAGGTTATGATTTCGGTAGGGGAAGATATGCATGCATAATAAAACACAAAATAAATAAATTAAACATTCTGTGAAAGCTCAAAGGAGGCTAAGATGAATTCCAAATTGCCAGATTGAAGAGGTCTTCATGAAAGACATGGTATACAGGTAGAGTCATGAAGCATACACAGAATTCTCAGAGGCAGAGGGGACATACACAGACTGGGCACTGCCCATATAAAGTGAAGTAGTTGTCCAGAAATGTGATGGTTTCGGGGAACAACAAAGCATATGATGTGGCTAGGGGACAGGTGGACTGTACCTAGACAATGATGGTGATGTATCTATAGGGCTAGATGATATCAGAAAAATCAGTGATGTATTTTTTTATTATTTTGTTCATTAAATTAAATTATCATGCAATGAAATTGACTTTGGCTCCTATTTTTCTTGGCTTATTTGGAAATGGAGCCTGGCCAACAAATAGCAGACAGAGCAGGGTCTACCTCTTCTTGGATATTATTAGGTATTTGGAGCCTAGGACATGAGCTTCAAATGAATGAAGCTGACACTGGCAATAAAACCCCCTACCCTGGGTAATTTATGGAGTCTCTTGTTCACCTGACACTTGCCTGATTGGAGTCTACCCTGGATGTCTAAAGAATATGTATCCTAGACTTCTTTCCTGTATAAACCCCTAACCCTGAGAATAGATGAGACTTATTGTCGTTTCCTTTCTGAGCCTCTCAGATACTCTCTCTACTGTTCTCTGTGTATCACTTACACTATTTGATGAACTCTGTTTTTACTTCCACTGGCTCACATTTGATTTCTCTCCTGTGCAAAGCCAAAGACCCTCTTGCCTGGGTGGGACCCTCTCTGGGTCCTTGGACCCACCCTGTCCACATTAGTTAAAGTGCATGTATTTTATATAGTATCTTAACACATACCTCTGTGTTATTCCCAGATCTTCATTTTTCTTTGCCTGCTTTTAAATGTATTCATTTTTTATTATATATCCTTTTATAAGCCACCTTAAATATTCCTGGAATAAGTTTAGGGGGTAGGATAAAAGAGAACACACAGTTACATCTAAACAGTTAAATATGCAAAGAAATAGATTTCTTCCTGGGATTAAAAACTAGAGAAGTTATTGAATTCTCTCAAGGACATTTCAAGTTTACCTAATCAGATTTATAAGTATGTAGTCATAGGAAGAGAGTGAGGATAAAAGCTCATCAGAAACAGAAAGAGTCCTATTTTTTTCCCTCACTATCTCTGTAGATTGGATTATTTTGATGAGTATTAAAGACAGAATGAAATCTGGAATATTTTAATCAGTAAATTTACATTCACACAAAACATACGCACTTGCTACCAATTCAGACAGAATGTTTGCTTTTCCTTTTTAGGGAAGTCTGGTATATGATTGTAGTAAGGAGACCTGAAAGCCTTAGGGTAAAAGGTGCCTTGTAAATAAGTATTATTATTCCCTCAGGCTCTCAAAAGAGGTTCTGGAACATCAACCAGAGTTTAATTAAGGAGTCTCAGCACTACTGAAAATGTCTCTAGCAGCTTCCTCCTGCCTGCTTGAAGAACTGTCCAGTAAATGAATCATTGAACACCAATGTGGCATTTATGCTGTAATTAGCTCAAATAAACCTGTAATAATATGGCAGACCTATGACTTCCACTTCACATTTTCTTTCATATCTGGCTCCTTCAGAATAATGAAAATTTTCCAAAAAGATAATAGATATTAAATGCCAAAGACATGTCTCTTTTATTTCCTCAAACTGACATTATATTTCCTAAATCTTAAAAATCAAGTATCCTGGGGAGCCAGGGTGGCTCAGTGGGTTAAAGCCTCTGTCTTCAGCTCAGGTCATGATCTCAGCATCCTGGACTGAGCCCCACATTGGGCTCTCTGCTTAGCAGGGAGCCTGCTTCCCCCTCTCCCTCTGCCTGCCTCTCTGCCTACTTGTGATCTCTCTTACTCTGTCAAATAAATAAGTAAATTTTTAAAAAATAATCAAGTATCCTAATCTATAAAGACATTACTATCTACAAAGCTAATCAGATAACAGCTAAAGAAATAATAGGAGAATAAATGCTAGGGATGCCCTGGGTAGCTCAGTTGGTTCAGCATCTGCCTTAGGCTCTGGTTGTGATCTCAGGATCTGGGGATTGAGCCCCCTACCCTGACTGCCATCATCAGGCTGTGCTCAGCAGGGATTCTGCTTCTCCCTCTTCCTCTGCTCTCTCTCTCTCTCTCAGATAAATAATAAAATCTTTAAAAATAATAATAATAATAATGCTAAAACATAGAAAAATACAATATAGGTCAGAGAACTAAGTTAGAATCACAAAGTATTTCTTATTCAAATGATAATTTTTCAATTCTTTCACATGTCATTTAAGCAATAATTTTCATCACAACTTCATCTGATCTTTATGTGGAGGGAAATTTTCAGGAAAAAAATACTGCAGTGGAACTTTATAAAGCTAACACTTTAACTTTACAAATAAAAATAACATTATCTTCATTATACCTGCGCTTTTTTAGGGGAAAACAATGCATTTATTGAAGCTACTTAGATTATCTTTAATCAGATGTCTCTGACAGCTTTAAATCAAACTTTAATGTGACATCTATTAAAATACACAATCTTAAAAATGTTTGCTGATACTCTTTTTACATCAAATTGATGCTTAATTTCTCTTTAAAATATCTTTTATTAATCAATATTTAAATGAAAATAACATTTAACATCCTTCCTGTGGCCTAAATTCCAATTCTCATTACCCATGTTAGTATTTGCTGGAGATAATTAAAGGAAGAATGAGATATCATATAGTCCTTCTTAAAATTCACAATGCACATTACAATAATGACTTCAATGTGTCTCCGTGTACAAGAAAGCTTATACAGCAACTACTCAGTCTCCTCCACTTTCCAGTGATGCTTCACCATTACAAAGAGGAAAGAAAAAAAGAACATAATTTGAGCAAGAAGGTAAGGCTTTGCATCCTTAAAAAAGAGAGAGAGAACAAGAAAAGAAAGAGAAGTTATGTTGGGCTCTGAGCTATTGTGAAGGAAACCAAGCCCGGCGAGTCAAACAGAGTGAATGATCTCAAGGGCCAGCCTAGATGCTTGCAAAATGCCAGGAGCAGGCAGTGTGTAAGACATGACGGGAGACTTAAAAGGAGCCTGGCGTGATTACAATCCATAAGGAGATCTGATGCAAGGACAGCTCTTTCGCCCTTTCTTTGTTCAAGAGTGTGTGTATATCTACACACACACACACACACACACACACACACACATGAATTACATATATATAAAATAAATGATAATTATAAATGATAATGATAAATGATAATTACACATTCGTGAAATCCATACTACAATTGTTAGGTGAATCCTGAAAACTGAATGGTAAGTGCTAAACAAGCAGGGAAATTAGATGGCTTGATTATTTTCTCAGAGATGGGATCAGCATTGCAGCAGCATCTTTTGAGCGTAATTACTATTAAGCTCTTTTATTATAGGTCAGTTCTCCAAGTGCAGTTTCTGGACTAGCGCAGCATCAGCCACACCTGCGAACTTAGAATTGCAAATACTCGGGCTCCACTCTAGACCTATTGAGTCAGAAACTGCATAGGGGAGTTCAGCAGTCTGCATTTTAACAAGCCCACGCAGGTTTCTGATGCATGCTAAAATTTGAGAACTGCTGATCTGGAGACTGGGACGCAGTGAAACAGTCTAGAAGTATATGTTCATTTATTTCTTTAACTGTTTAGTAGGTAACTGCAAGGTGTTGGGCACTAGAGATACCATGGGCAACATAACGTGGCCGCCGAGCTTGTAAAGTTTATAATCTGGAGATGACAGATGAGCAAATCAAAACAAGCAAAATAATACCAGGAAAAGAATTACTTTAAATGGCAAGGGCATGGAAGGTCTTTCTAAGGAGGTGTTAAAATGCCTGCCTGTCAAAATATGGTCTCTGGATCAACACTGACATTACTTAGAAGCTTCTGTGGAATCCAGAATCCCAGGGCATATTCCAGACTTACTAAATCAGAGTCTGCCTTTGAACAAAGTCTCCAGATACAAGGTAATTCACAAGGACAGTAAGAAGCACAAATGTAAAGTAAAAGAAAAAAAAAAAAAAACATCTAGGTGAGGGTATGACTTATTCCAGTGAGATGAATGTTCACATGCAAAGGCCCTGTAACCAGAAAAAAAAAAAAAGTGTTGATTTTAGGTCTCTGTGGAATTTAAACATTAGCTCCTATGCAACTACATTTCATCCCAACAGAAGCAGAAGAGAAAAGCTATTCTGCCACTTGATATTACTAATATCATAGAATCATAGCTTATCGCCATTCAGTTTTTTCCAGTGAATTCCAGAATATTTCTTATAAGAAGTATCTCTAAGAAACTTTAATTTCTTATCCCTTATTGTACTTGATGATAAGGCTATCACATTCTGATTAGCCTTATGGTTCAGGTTATATATGACCATGAGTAATTAGACTGAATCATGGTAGGTAGGAAGGAAGGGAGGGAGGGGGGGAGACAGGGAAGGAAGAAAGAAAGGAAGAAAGGAAGGAGGGAAGGGGAGAATGAAAAAAAAGGAAAAAAGAAAAAGGAAAGGGAAAAATAAATAGATATAGTAAGAAAAAGTAATAAATGATAGTTTAAAATTAATTTGAGTACTTCATCTTGTTCAAAATTTTGATACTGTAGTAATTGTTAAGATGAATTTTATTCTCATTATAGTCAAAGCCTAACTTTACTCAGAGATGGGGGTTGGTTCCAGGGAGTTAAGCTTTTTCTGGTTCTAAGTTCATTTAATGTGACATTTAACTTTTGATTTAGAGATAACCAATATGAGATATGGAAAAAGAAGAAAAGCTGGCAAATAATAATATTAACAGTTCATCTACAGATTACTATTACAAGAGATCTACCACTGAGCTAAGCACTATACATATATTTAGACATTTAATAAGACAAGAATTCTGTAAGGTTTGTCCTCTTCTATCCCATTTTTCAGGTGAAAATACTGAGACATAAGTGATTTTCTGAGGCTTATACAGTAGAAAACAATGATAAGGCAGCGTGGCTTGGTGTGGGGGTGGGTTTTGAACTGAGTAGCAGAATTTAAACTCAAAGCTGTATGAAAATTTTAAAAACTGTTTGAAATATAGGTTTTTCCAAGTTTTATGTATTTTCATACTTCTATTAGGATATTACTATACTCAAATGTAACTTAACACTATTCCTTTACTTACCTAAATGAATTTCATTTTATAACAATTTTACAAATGAAATTTTTTTCTATTGATAGAAAATACACCAGGGTACCTGGGTGGCTCAGTTGGATAAGCATCTGCCTTTGGCTCAAGTCATGACCCCAGGATCCTGGGATCAAGCCTCATCTTGCTCAGCAGGGAGCTTGTGTCTCCCTCTCCCCCTATATGTGCACTCTCTCTCTCTCAAATAAGGAAATAAAATCTTTTTTGGGAAAAAAAAAAAAAACAGAAAGTACACCCAAAACAAACTAAACAAAATAAGAAAATACAACAACAAACTAACTAATACTGCTTGATTCTATCTAGACACTTTTAGTTACCTGATGCTGAAGACCATGAATTATAATGACCATTCTAAAAAATAAAAATTATCTCATGTTCAAGAGAGTTGGAGCAATGATCACCAGACTAATGCTAATTCTGACTGAGCAAGAATTCAGCAGGGAGTGGGGAGGTAAGTGGGGGGATAGGGTAACTGGGTGGTGGGCATTAAGGGGGGCATGTGATATAATGAGCACTGGGTATTATATTCAATTGATGAATTACTGAACTCCACTGAAACTAAGGTCCATTATACGTTAACCAATTGAATTTGAATGAAACAAGGTAAGAAAAAAATAGAACTGAACAGGGAGTAACTTCCCCATCTTTAATGCCATTTGATGTCAATTTCATTAACCACTTAAAACCATTTTATATGGTTAGAGCTGACACCCCATACTCTAAGAACTACAAGGTGGTCCTTGGTATCTGGGACAACTTTCACTATGCATCACACCATTTCTGGCAGTACTCCATGGAGTTTGAGAGTCAAGACCTGGGTTCAGTCATAGTCTGCCACATATTAGCTGGGTGATCTTGGGCAGGTAAGTAATTTAAGCGAGAGTTCCCTAAAGATAATAACTGAAGATAATAAAAATGTACATTTGATAGCATTACTGGGAAACTTAAATGAGTAATAACAGGCAAGATTTAAGATGGCACTTAACACATGGTAACTGTTCAGTATGAGTATTATGTATTATTATGAGGATAATAATTATATTTGCAAATCGTGGCTTAACAGGGAAGAAGCACCAACTTTTTAAATGTATGCTACCATTCACCTGCAAATTAAGCTATGAAATGACAAGTGAGGACATGTTTTTGTTGCAGATTTTAAATATGATTTCCATCACAAGGTCACTTGTATGATTATGTAAAAAAATGCATGCTGCATTTTTGGAGTAAATTTAACATCAAATCAGTGTCAGTGATAATCGGAGTTATCTGATCATTTCAGCATAGCCCATTGTTTTCTTTTTGTTTCTCCGACCCACCCTCCTAGCCCCTCCTCTGCCATCTTTGTCACAATGATATAATTGCTTAGTTTGGTTGTCATGATGACATGGCCTAAAACATGTCAGTCGCATATTTTAAAATTATTTCCAATTCTTGAGACCTACTCAGTAAACTAGAAGAAGAGATTCATTTTGACAAACCTCACAAATCTCAAAAAAATAGCTTGTTTTATTAATAGGACTATATGAAAGAAACACATGATATAAAAAAATAAATTTTCCTTACTGGGTATGATTCAAATTATAACATTCAAATGGCTCTTTACTAATCCTACCAACCCATCTGGATATCCGTCTACTACGTTCTCTGCTGTTGTCATTGGAATAAATAACATATTTAGGGAATTTAAAAATACATAAGTACATGTCATTTCAAGGCATTAATAAAAAAATTGGCAATATAAGGAATGGCTTGAGCCATTTCAGTCAGTGATATAATAGCTAACTTTAAATAATTACAGTGCACTTGGGTTCTGTTCTAAACTATATTATATGTATAAACTCACTTCATCTTATCAGCAAGTCTATGTAGTAGATAAAATAATTATCCCCAATTACAGATGAAACTGTGGTATGGAAGAGTCAAAAAACAGTCAAAAAATCACACAGCTGCTAAGTTGTGGCCCAAGATTAAAACTCAGTCTTGTGGGGTGCCTGGGTGGCTCAGTGGTTTAAGCCTCTGCCTTCTTCTCAGGTCATGACCTCAGGATCCTGGGATAGAGCCCCACGTCAGGCTCTCTGCTCAGCGGGGAGCCTGCTTCCTCCTCTCTCTGCCTGCGTCTCTGACTACTTGTGATCTCTATCAAATAAATGAATAAAATCTTTAACAACAACAAAAAAACCCAAAACAGAACAAAACAAAAAAACTCAGTCTTGTCAGTGTCAATGTTCTAATGATCTCATTCATAATCTTATATAATGGTGGTAATATTAATTTAAGCTTCTGTACATAAATCTGTATATATATTTATATCATTTTTTTACAAACAACCTTGTTATTTTGGTCTTGTTAAATGCCTAAGTCATGTATGTTATAATGGATGGAAAGCAAGAAAAAATGGAAAATAATTCTTTCTGAAATGAATTCTCAAATCTTACCTACTGCAGACCTGACAAAATAGTGAGTTTAGCCTGCTTTCATTGTAAGGAGGCTTTTTTTCCATCAAGAGTGTTAATTACCAAGATTCATGCCCCTGAAAGCAAATTACTTCTAGATTGATGAGCCTTAAAGTAACCTCAATTAATTCTATTTCTAAATCAAGCACCTTCTCTGAAGTCCACTTAGGTGTCTTCCATTCACATTTCTTCATATGAGACTTTCTGTGCTCTCTTTTTGACCAACCTAATGACTAACACCAGCCTCAAATAGCCATCCTTTTCTGTGTTAGCAGCAGAACTATGGGCTCTAGAACCAAACTACCAAGTGTCATCACACCTAAGTCAGCCCATTTTTTATTTCTAATCATGTGCAAACTGAAATATATCAGTTCATCAGTTATCAGTAAAAATGCCACAAAGGTGTCAAAGGAAATGGCACAATTTGGAAGGATGATCATAGCATTGAGTTCCACTGTTTTTTCCTCCACAAACTCCCTTCCACTAATACCTGATTCCTCTGCGAAAGTACCCTGACGCCTTCCAAGATTCACATGTATTTTCATAAAATAATCTTCTCTAATGTCAAATGTGGAAATAACTAAAAGTAGTGATGGAATAATCAAGAAAATAAGAGAAAAATTAAAAGCACAATGATGATAACTGAAAAAAGAAAACAAATATTGACCATGTTTAGTATTATCTGTGTGTCCGTCATATCCATGCATTGTTTCATTTTATCCCTACACAGTCCCTATGCCATGAAGCTGTTAGTGTGCTCATTTTACAAATAAAAAGTCTGAAGTCCAGAGTATTTAAGTTGTTTGCCTAATGTGGTACATTTTAGTATCAGGACTGAAGTACAAACCAGGTCTGTCTGATTTGAGAATAAGTTATTTTAACTCTTTAGCTAGTAAACAACAGAATTGAATGTCTGCAAAAATAAGAGCTCAAAGCCTGAGGCAGAATTTGGATTGATTTTTTAAAATGATGTCATATATTAAAAATAATAGATTAGAGTTAAAGTAATATCAATGCTTATGTTCTATGTTGCAACAAAATTAATGGAAAATTACACTCATGATCAGAAATGCAAATTACACCTTGCAGAGCGATGACTAGTTGAATGCAAATGAGCCTCACTTTGCAAAGTGCTGTTGAAGAGCTCAGTGTCAGCAAAAGCAAAAGTGAGATGCTCATCATTGATTAGAAAAGACCTTAGCATTTATTGGGATAAAAATAAATTATCAACAAGAAATTAAGTCAGTGCTATGAGGTAAGTTATTTTTTACTACTAGGGTGAGAAGTCGAAGTTAGTTAAAAGCTTGCTGGGCAAGTATACAAAAGGCATCACATTTTCACATTCTGGTTGATGGTGGTTGGTGATGAAAACCCTTACCTCAAGAGTGTTTTATTAGCAATGATTAAAAATATTATTGTTTATTAACTCAGCTATAGTTAGGTAAGTACCACAGGTTGTGTCTGCATGATAGAGTGAAATATTATTCAAGTTATAAAAGGAGATTTGGAAACAACACTGTGTGTGTGTGTGTGTGTGTGTGTGTGTGTGTGTGTGTGTGTATCCTTGCATAAATCTACTGAATTAACTGTTTTTCAGCAATATTTCCTGTAAGACAAGTTGCTGCATTGCAAAGAACTCTTAATGGATATTGAAGAGGTTTATGTACTAATCCTGGCTGTAGGCTTATTAGAGTTCCTGCTTCTCCCTTATCCATAAAGTAAGAGTTTGGGTAGTATGATATCAAAATGCCTTCATTGTAGAACTCAGTGTCTAGATCTTCAATTCCCCACAATTATAGACTGGCTGCTAGCTACTAAAAGGCTAATAATGGCTGGAACTCACTTGGAAAAAAATAACTTCACTTGCTTTAGGGATCTCATACTTCAAATGTTCAAAACCAACCGGTTACTCATAACCAACTTGCTGGTAGACACAGTGCTATGTACTTTATGTCACTAATTCTAATTGTCACAACAGGATAATTAGGAATTCAGAGAAATTCTGTATCTTCACAAATGGATATATAGAAACTTAGAAAAATCATCCACTGTTACACAACTTGTTAAGGACATGAAAAAATTGGGATATTCTCATACTAGAAACAAAACGAAACTGTCCTTTATCTGAAATTCAAATTTAACAATATGTCCTACATTTTTATTTCCTTATTCTTGCAACCTTACTCCAGGTTCATCTTATTCCAAAGCTTGTGAATTTGTTGTTTTCTCCTGAATTTATTGTTCTTATGTTCATTTATATTTTATCACAAAATTTCCACAACAAACCTATGGGGAAAACTGCATTTTCCATATATTACTCTGAATGTAGATGGCAATAAAATCCTTCTTAAAGATGAATAAATATAATCTGGCAGGGGGTAATTTTTCATTTTACTAATATAGAAGATTTGATGGTATATAATCCTTAGGCTTTGTGCCTGGCATATAAGTGTTTAAAAAATGTTCGCTGATAATGTTTTTGCCAGTGTTATCATTATTATTATTGCTATAAAAATGAACTAGATCATTAAGAGACTTTTGCATGCCCAGATCTACAAGTTTTCCTAGAGAAATAGCTTCATCATTGAAATTTTGTCACATCTGATAAGCAACTTCAAATCATTAGCAAAACAGGAAGAAAACACAAAATGTTGAATCAGAAAATAAAATGGTCAAATTTGGAGGCCTAACAATGGTTCTCCAAGTAATTTTACTAGACTATAAAGGCCTTAGGAACCATCATAGAGTAGGAAAATAAAAATCTGTTTAACTCACTAAGATGAAACCCATTGATGACTGTAAGGGCCTGCTTAGCCAGAGCGAGCCATTTTGTTGTTTATGCAGTAAACTTAGATTGACCCTCCCCCCCCAGAGGAACTTACTTAG
This sequence comes from Mustela nigripes, assembly GCF_022355385.1. Classification (NCBI taxonomy): domain Eukaryota; kingdom Metazoa; phylum Chordata; class Mammalia; order Carnivora; family Mustelidae; genus Mustela; species Mustela nigripes. Next base: position 52,276,161 of record NC_081568.1, read on the forward strand.
AAACAAGTCTGAGAAACCAGTAAAATATGATGGACCAGCCCCAGATAACAGAGTCCATATAGCAGGACATGTCATGTCAGGGGAAGGTAACAGAGCCCAGAATACAAGGATGAGTCAAGCCAGGTGGAGACATCCAATCAGGAAAGCACCTTCCTAACCACCCAAGAATGTGGGCCCTGCCTTTTGGGCACCAATTCTGACCAGAGTGATAGGCTCGTTCAAATAGCTACTATAGGGTGAATTGTAATTCAGTTGGCCACCTGTGTGTGGCCAGGCTCAACCACATGGCCTTTACTCTATAAAAGTTAATCTGTGAGGCTGGGAGGGGTCGCCTCTTTGCAAGGGATGGTACTGGCTGGTCAGTTTGATTCTCGATGCTTGGTGCAAAATAAAGCTTTGCTTGACCTTTGCTTTGTATCAGTCTCACTCCTTTGACCATGGACCCAACAATGACAATAGCGGTATGTCTAAGTAATCCCCACTCTTCCCTTGTACACAGGGAATAGTAAGGATGCAGGGAAGTTTGAATCTCAGATTTATCTCTTTCTGACTATCCACCTGACTTTGGACAATTTAGTTTTTCTAAACTCTGGTTTCTCATACTTCAAATGGGAATAATTTGAGAACCTCTATTATTGAGTGGTTGCTACTATTAAGTGAGATACCTGTGCAAAATGCTTAGCGCATTATTTAATAAATGCTCCCTGCTAGCATTATCAACTTTGTTTCCCCATTTCCATGCAAAATACTTTGGAACTCTTTAGTAAACAACCTAAAAGGTGATTTAACTGTTTTTGATGAAGCATATTCAGTTGGTTAAATCTGTCAAAATAATTTGTGCTGTAGATTTAGCCTAAATTTTGTATACCCTAATATTTGGACTCAGTTAGGCCAGATTAATTAGATTTTCTGACAGCTGCTCCACAGGGCTGTTTAAGATTAATGGTTTAATGGCTTTATTCCCACCTTAACACCCTGCTCCTAAAGAACTCTTACAGGAAACTCCAATGCCACAGTGCTAAACAAAACTGATCTTCATAAATTCTTCCAAATAAAAGCCTCATATAACTAGCACTTTCTATTGCTACTCCATTCTCTGTTTCTACTTTCTATGGGGGCTTCAGTTTTAATGTATTTCTGGGTAAAAAATGTTCTCAAAGTTTCAGGCTACCAGCACAAAACAGCAACACCTCTTTACAAGTAGACTCCACACTATTGTCTTACTTCACCTATCTTGAGATACAATTGTTAAAATTGTTAAAAACAATCAAGCCAGAATCACAATAATGCTATTTAAGTAATGATTCTCCACTATAGAAACAAGAAGGAAAAAATAAATAAATAAAGCTGAAATCCAGAAGATAACTCAAACCATCCATTTCCTGATTGTCTCAGTGAAGCATGTGTGAGCACTTCAAATCTTAAATTATTTTCATACTAACAATTGTTCCTGCCTAAGAACAGAATTGCCCAAGGGAAACTCTTCAGGAGACTGCCTGGAGTAGAAGCATGTCCATCACATTCACCTTCAATTTACTTCTGTCTCAGGAAAAAAATACAACTCGGGCCACTGGCATAGACAGAGGTCATTCTCTCCAAAGTCTGCAAGGTCAGTCAGGTAAGAGCAACTTACAACATAGAGTTGATGCCTGTCATGTAGGAAGAGGGTCTGATGCTACAGTATTTTGTCTTTTTTTTTCCCCATAAGAATAAATAAATCTAGACTTAATGTGAATTTCTTGACTTTTAAATGTTGCTAATTCACACATTTGAAAAATATTCTGTGTGACACACAAAACTTTCAGGCTAGATCCAGCAAGATTAAAGCTTCCACGTCCTGAATGATTAAAACTTAATGTCCTGAATGATCAAATTCATTTATTCAAAGAGATCCTAATCTGAGCATAAAATAATGGTATAGTGAGATGCTGAATCCTTTCACAGATACAATAAGCAATACCTGTGCAGCTGATCACTGTTCTTCTGGCCTTTATTGACCATTGGCTTAATGGAGTTCTTTGCAGGGAGTCAACTGTGGGGTAGGGAAACTGCACTATTTCTCCCTATTGGATAAGAAATACACTCTTTGCTAATGCCATGACAATGCACCAAAGATCTATCATGTTTAAAATCTCCCCTTGGTTTCCCTCCTTTAGTGGGTTCTAGATATTTCTTTCTAAGACTCCATTTCATATTACTCCAGAACTACAAGTGTCAGAAGAACCATCAGTAATAACATGTCTGGACCTTCATGATAGTACTCTATTATTGTATTTAGTGGGGTTTTTCCCTCATCATTTGAATAAACTCTCAGCTCCTGGTAATCTTCCTGAAAACTGTGAACCAAGAACAATGAACAATAGTTATCTAGATACTTTTAGAGATGAATACCTTCTTCCAAAAGAGATATTTTACAGAAATCCAGTGTTTAAAATAACCAAAAGCACTCCTCTAGATACAGAGAAAACTCTCTTCTTTCCAACACTTTCCTCTATTTCTCTTTCTCTCCTTCCAGTAGATCTTAGAGTCCTTAGAGTCCATAGTCACAGAGTCCTAGAGTCCAACAAACTTGAACTGTGAACATTTCTGCCAAGAACATAATGATGCCACTTATCTGAATCTATGATTAAACTCAGAATGTAGGAGACTGTGTACGTGTGTGTTTGTGTATTTTATTAAATCCAATATTATTTTTATGTAGCATTTTAGCTCAATTGGCAAGCTACCCTCTACTGCTCCCTTCTCTCTTAATACACCTACCTCTAAGATATAAATTTTCCTTCTCTTCTTGTTTAGAATGAAGCATTCTTCCTTCTGATTTCTATCTCTAATAGTTTTCTTCTGGAACTTGATCCATCAGCTATTCCCACCTCTATCTCTTTCACTCTTCACTCTATGCTCAAAAAATAAATAAATAAAAATTAAAAAAAAAATTTAAAAACCTTTTAATGATATGGGTATTTTAAGGTATAATCTTTTCTCTATTTTCTTTACTGTATCATTACACAAATGGACCATATGTATAATGTTTTGAATTATGTACTCTTGTTCTTTATAGAGAGAGAGAGTATGTGCAAATGGTGGGGCAGGAGCAGAAGGAGAGAGAGAGTCTTAAGAACCATTGATCTTATAACCCTGAGATCATGACCCAAGCCAAAATCAAGAGTCAGATGCCTAACTGACAAAGCCAGGCACCTCAAAGTGTCTTTTTTTTTTTTTTTATCTTTTCTTTTAATTATTTATTTATTTATTAAAATTTATTTTTATTTTATTAACATATAATGTATTATTTGTTTCAGGGGTAGAGGTCTGTGAATCATCAGTCTTACACACTTCACAGCACTCACCATAGCACATACCCTCCCCAATGTCCACAACCCAGCAAACCTATCCCTCCCCACGTTCCCCAGCACCCTTCAGTTTGTTTCCTGAGGTTAAGAGTCTTTTATGGTTTGTCTCCCTCCCTGACCCCATCTTGTTTCATTTTTAACATGAGAACTACCATACATCCACTTGTGACTGTGGCTATTTTTTGTGGATGGCCTTGACAAAAATATCATTCTAGACTATAGCATTGTTTGTATATTTTTTATAGTACATATTATTCTTGAAATACTATTTTTTTAAGAACCCATATTAATATGAAAGTGTGGCCACTATATTTTCATCATGTTATTATTCCTTAACCACTTGCAATTGTTCTCTGTTCCTACCACTCTTAAGAAACTTTTCATTTGGGGGTCACTATTTATCATCTATTGGCAAAACATAAGTCTTTCTAATTTCTCCTGGATCATTTGACTCTGTGGGACCCATTTGTTCAAATTTCATCCTCTTCTATCTCTTCGCTTTTGCAAAACTGTTCCATCTTCTGACGCTGACTGACTATTCTGTTTCTTATACTTACCTCTTTCCATTCTCTTAGATATATAAAAATTTCCTTGGATAGTAAGATAATTCAGTATCTTTATTTTGCTGCTTTTAATCAAATACCAAAATATGATGAAGACAGTTGTTTGTCGGGTGCCTGCGAGGCTCGGTGGGTTAAAGCCTCTGCCTTTGGCTCAGGTCATGATTCCAGGGTCTGGAATCGAGCCTCGCATCGGGCTCTCTGCTCAGCAGGGAGCCTGCTTCCTCCTCTCTCTCTCTGCCTGCCTCTGCGTACTTGTGATCTCCATCTGTCAAATAAATAAATAAAACCTTAAAAAAAAAAAAGATAGTAGTTTGTCAAGGCAGAATAAACAGAATTATTAGAGGGGCACCTGGGTGGCTCAGTTGATTAAGCCTCTGCCTTCGGCTCAAGTCATGATCCCAGGTTCCTGGGATTGAGCCCCGCATTGGGCTTTCTACTCAGCGGGGAGCCTGCTTCCTCCCCTCTCTCTCTGCCTGCCTCTCTGCCTACTTGTGATCTGTCTGTCAAATACATTAAAAAATATATATATACAATTCAGTATTGACTACAGACACCATGCTATACATTACATCCCCCAAATTTTTTCATCTTATAACTGGAAGTTGGTATCCTTTGTCTATCTTTCACCATCATCCCCACTTTTTGCTCTCCAAAGAAGGGGACAGAAAGTCTATTTAAGTTCATTTCAATGAGATTTTTAGACAAACAAGCAAAATATCTCACAATATGTTTACAATGTCAACTAAAAACAGTGGTTTGTGACAGGAAAGACATTAAAAACTATTTTTTTTACACTTTTAGAAAAATGAGTGAGGTTTCCATTTCACATTGCCTATAGATGCATTATTTCTGTCAAGTCATAACTGTATTCATTCTGTATAACACCATGATATTCAAAGGGAAATATCAAGCTGGAAGAATAGGAAATGTAATATGAAGTTAATTGGCTTAAAGGAAGTAAATAACATAGTATATTGAGGCTTTTTGTTGTTAATTAGGCAATATTAATCTAAACAGCAATCTATTTTAAATGCACATGGAAAACTCTGAGGAGAAGGCAAAGGAAAAAGAATGTAAAATCTGTGAGACCTGGGGATGTGCATGTACTACCAAAATGTTGAGGAAAAACAAAACAGGGAGAAGAAAGCTTCAAAATATAAAAGTGGCATACAGTACTTGAAACACAAGAATAAGGAAAACTGAAGGTAGAGAGAGATATGACCATGGCTTGAGTTTTTAGTTAAAGTTGAGAGTCATATGCTCACTCACAGTATCCCATTCACGGAATTTGGACAGTCATGAAAATATATGGAAACAGAGCCATGTTCAATCTAGTCAGATCCACGTTAGGGAGAGTTTGGGGAAGAATCTAGGAATAATTTGTTCCTCAAAGTTAGTAAGACTAAGAGCCAAAGAAGATAAAGAGCATTTAAAGTGACCACCTGAAGGGCATCAGTTATTTTTTTCCACCAGAGTGGGCCAAATCAGTGATTAAAATCATGTGCTTACATTTCCTCATGGTTCATTCTTTTACTTGCCATCATCTCAGAAACACAGTTGAGGAAGGGTATATTCATCTGGTGGAGAATCACACTGAAGCTAATTCTATCCTCACAAGTAATGATATTTTAACTCCTCATAGTATGCTTACTTATTAATATTCTTGTCTCATCATATAGGCTAGCATTTTCAAACAATGTTTCATAATATGATAATAGTAGGGATCTTTATTTTAGTTCTTCTATTAGTGGAAACATCTCTCATGTTTCACTATTATATTTGATGTTTCCACCTGTTTTATTTTTAAATTTTTATTTATTTTTAAATTTCTTTTTTTTTTTTTTAGAATTTTTATTTATTTATTTGACAGAGAGAGATCACAAGTAGGCAGAGAGGCAGGCAGAGAGAGGAAGGAAAGCAGGCCCCTGCTGAGCAGAGAGCCCGATGTGGGACTAGATCCCAGGACCCTGAGATCATGACCTGAGCCGAAGGCAGTGGCTTAACCCACTGAGTCACCCAGGCGCCCCTATTTTTAAATTTCTTTTCAGTGTTCCAGAATTCATTGTTTATACACCACACCCAGTGCTCCATGCAATATGTGCCCTCCTTAATACCCACCACCAGGCTCCCCCAACCTCCCACTACACTCCCCTCCAAAACCCTCAGATTGTTTTAATACAGAAACCACTTACAAAGCTTTAAAAAAAATCCTTCTAGAGGGAGTTCAGTATGTTTGTTTGTTTTTCAGGAATGTATGTTTAATTTTCCCTAATGATCATTAGTAACAACCAAGATAATTTTGTTCTGTTTATTGATATGATTTACAAGACAGATGTTAAACCATCTTACATTCCTGAGATAAAGCCAACCACATTACACAGAATTATATCTCATACTAACTTAGCCAGTACATTTATATACATATTCAAAAGTGAGTGAATTCTACAATTTTATATTTCAGTGTTGCCTTGCTTATTTCAGAATGTGCTTCATTTCGCCTTTTTTTACTATACTCCTTCCCATATCTAGAAGATCATGTTCTATTTTGGGAATCTAAGATTGACAGAGTATTTTAGAGCCAGAAGAGGAAAAAAATGCAGCAAAAATGACAGTCAAGAAATGGAACGTTAAAGACAGAAAGTGTGTTTTCACTGAAAGAAAATGTTCACGTAAGGACACAGGGGAAATCTTTTGTCATATGTCCAGAATAATAATTGTCCATTATGCAGCACGGTCTGGTGATACATCTATTTTTATATCTATGCATTAGAACTTATGAAATGAATGAGTGAAATAAGCTTAATAACTAAGGGCAAGAAAACACTAAATTTAAATTTCACTTTCTTTTTACACTGTTACCTGTCATTTTAGTACATAGCTCCAAATATTTGAATGGCCTATTTTGTGAAACTTCAAAGAAAAAAAAAAACTCTAATGTTAGTTTTTTCTACTCAATTTATGTATTTAACACATTTAGCAGCCCGGCCATGTTTACCCTCAAATTAGTGGGAAGGAACTGCAAAACAGCTAATTTTTAAAAATTGGGTCCTGGGGCACCTGGGTGGCTCAGTGGGTTAAAGCCTCTGCCCGCATCGGGCTCTCTGCTGAGCAGGGAGCGTGCTTTTCCCTCTCTCTCTCTCTCTTCCTGCCTCTCTGCCTATTTGTGGTCTCTGTCAAATAAATAAATAAAAATCTTAAAAAAAAAAAATCAGGTCCTACGCAAATAGTATGCTTCTTTGAAGAAAGGGAAAATTAAGGAAGAAATTAATTATTTTAATCACAAATTTATTGAAAGCATCAAAATCTAATAAAAAAGTGGTTGCAATTTCAGTGGAACTCAATAAGTGGAAATTTTTTTGTTTGTTTGATTAAATAACTACAGTTTGTCACTTTACAGACACAGTTGGAGATTACATTGTAATTTACAATGTGTAAGGTTTTTTTTAATACAACCTAACTACTTTTATGTGAATTTAAAGTATATGCATATAAAACAATGATACCTATTTAGGAAGGACATATAAACAAAAAGGAACACATTAAACATGTTAGAATGCATATCTAAAATGGAAAGAAAAATGGGAGTAGAGTACAGGGATAGTAGACAAAGAAAAAGATTTTGAAGGAACTTTCCATTATTAATCTACCTTGGGTAAAGTATTTTTGAGTACCACCTTGAAGCTTTTAGAGTATAAGTAGATGTTGTCTAAAATGGTTTTCTAGTGATCTTAAGGTGATACTACTTTTAAAATCAGCAGGCAAAACAGAACAAAAAAAAAAAAAACCCTATTTCTCAAAAGTTTCTAAATTATAATACAACCAGTTTTCTCTCTTTCTTTCTTTCTTTTTTAACTGACTGAATTGTTCTCCTAACCATAAAGTTTTGGGAAACAAATAGTAGCAATCTTTATAGGCTACAATTCTGCACCACAATTCTTAATGGTTTATCTCAGGGCAGCAAAATACCTGGCATATTTAGTAATTCATATAAAACTTCAATCAAGTCTAGTAATATTTATTGTATAAATCAAATGTTCTTTTCTGTTGTTATTATTTAAATTTTCCATAGATTAACTAAGAATAGTATAGAGATCAGAGGATCTTGAACTTTAGTATACATCAAAATCACCTGGAAGACTTATTAAAACACAATTTTAGGGGCCTTATCCCCATGGTTTCTAATTTAGTCAAGCTGGGATAAGGCTTGAGAATTTTTATTTCTTTTTATTTTTTATTTTTTTTTATAAACATATAATGTATTATTAGCCCCAGGGGTACAGGTCTGTGAATCGCCAGGTTTACACACTTCACAGCACTCACCATAGCACATACCCTCTCCAATGTCCATCACCCCACCCCCCTTCTCCCAACTCCCCTCCCCCCAGCAACCCTCAGTTTGTTTTGTGAGATTAAGAGTCACTTATGCTTTGTCTCCCTTCCAATCCCATCTTGTTTCATTGATTCTTTTCCTACCCTTCAAACCACTCGCATTGCATCTCCACTTCCTCATATCAGGGAGATCATATGATAGTTGTCTTTCTCTGATTGACTTATTTCGCTAAGCATAATACCTTCTAGCTTCATCCACATCGTCACAAATGGCAAGATTACAGAGAATTTTTATTTCTTAGAGGTTCCTAGGCGATGCTATTAGTCCATGATTCACATATTGAGAACCATTGAAAACCACAATGCAATTGTGAAGTAGCATATTAAAATTTTTTAAATCAAAGATTAGTAATAAAATTTCTGTCATGGTAAGTAGAACCTCAAATAGCATTTTTACATGAAAGCTAATAATAATAACAATGGTAATAATAATAGCTAAGACCTATGTGTTAGAATTTCCTAAAAGATAAAATCTCTAAGGTCTCCTTTTCATATTTGTTTGTATAAGGATCCTTAGTTTGCATACAAAATGGAATTTCATAGCAAATACCAGTTTTGGTGTAAGTTTAGGAAAATATGGAGAAAAATACTAATATCTCTAATACTAATACCCTGCAAAAAGGAAAGACACATGGTTCAGGATTTTATGAGTGATTTATTGATCTTTTTAAAAAAGATCTATACTAGGGATTGTGAAAATCTTAAAAGGGATTAATTTCTGAAAAAGATTGCAAAGGTAAATTGTGTTGTTGAAAATATTCTTTGACTAATATCTATTACTACTTATTTTCAGAATTAAATATTTCATTCAAGTCTATGTACTAATATTTTGTGTCTTCAGTAAATTATTTTTACTCTGATGGGAGTTATTTTGCTTTTATTTTTTTTAATTTCTTTAATTTATTTTTTACATTAATTCCAGTACAATTAATGTACAATGTTAGATTAGTTTCAGGTGTACAATATAGTGATTCAACAATTTTATACATTATTCAGGGCCCATCACAATAAGTGTACTTTTAATCCCCTCCACCTATTTCACTCCTTTCTGGTAACCATCTGTTTGTTCTCTATAGTTCGTAGTCTGTTTTTTTATTTTTCTCTTTTTAATTTGTTCATTTGTTTTTTCTTAAATTCCATGTATGAGTGAAATCATGTGTTATTCATCTTTGACAGACTGACTTATTTCATTTAGTGTAATCCTCTCTAGATCCATCTATGTTGTTGCAAACAGCAAGATTTCATTTTTTTTTAATTGCTGAGTAATATTCCATACCACATCTTCTTTATCCATTCATCTACCAGTGACATTTGGGTTGCTTCCATAATTCAACTAATGTAAGTAATGCTGCAATAAACACAGAGGTGCATATGTCTTTTCAAATTAGTGTTTTCATATTCTTTGGGTAAATACCAGCAGTGGAATTACTGGATCATATGGTAGTTCTATATTTAGTTTTTTGAGGAACCTCCAGGCTGGCATCCACAGTGGCTGCACCAGTCTGCATTCTCACCAACAATGCATGAGGTTTCCTTGTTCTCCACATCCTCCCCAACACTTGTTGTATCTTGTGTTTTTTTGATTTTAACAATTCTAAGAGGTGTGAGGTGATGTCTCATTGTGGCTTTGATTTGTACTTCCATAATGATTAGTGATGTTGAGCTTCTTTTCATGTATGGGTTGGAAATCTGTATGTCTTCTTTGAAGAATTGTCTGTTCATGTATTCTGCCCATTTTTAATGGGTTGTTTGTTTTAGGATGTTGAGTTGTATAAGTTCTTTATGTATTTTGGAAACTGACCCTTTGTTGGATATGTCATTTGCAAAAATCTCCCATTCATAGGCTGTCTTTTAGTTTCGTTGTTTATTTCCTTTGTGCGCAGAAACATTTTATTTTGATGTGGTTCCAATAGTTTATTTTTGCTTTTGTTTCCCTTGCATCAGGAGATATACCAGTAAATTGTTTGTTTGAACGATTAATAAATTTTAAACATATTTAAAAATATTCCTGTACATTATCTTGTTTATAAGCTGGACTTATGTCCCCAATAGGTAAAATATATTTAAAATTGTTAATAATACTGAATGCAGAATCTAAGCTTACATCCACAATAAATATTTATATTAAGGATGTTATTAATATTTATCTATTTAAACATCCCTTACATATTTTTTAAAATTACAGCTATCAATATTTTTAAACAATAAAGTGAAAAGAACTACCTCTATTAAAATATTTCATAGAAATATCTAATTTTGGGGGGCACCTGGGTGGCTTAGCGGTTAAGCCTCTGCCTTCGGCTCAGATCATGATCCCAGGGTCCTGGGATTGAGGCCCACATTGGGCTCTCTGCTCGGCAGGGAGCCTGCTTCCCCCCACTTCTCTGTCTACCTGTCTACCTGCCTCTCTGCCTACTTGTGATCTCTCTCTGTCAAATAAATAAATAAAATCTTAAAAAAAAGAAATATCTAATTTTTTAATGTTTTAGTAGTTTAATGGACTCTATTTATTACCCACATACACATTCTTATTAGTTATGCACATATGAAAAGAAACAAAGACCACTCAAAAGAGAGAAGAGGCTATTCAGAACTTGCAGTAAAAAGGAAGTCAGTCATTATCAGTTTTATTTAACAAAGACTCAAACATAGGGGAATAAGAATACTTGTACTGAAAAAGTAAAGGGCTTTGGGTAAACTCAGATTGAAAAATTTTGGCTTGAAGAAGCTGGAGGTAGGCTAACCAAGAGCTAAGCATTTATGTGAGTGGTTTAGGAAACATATTTGGCTTTCTCTAGCTGATCCCCAGTTGAGAGCAAGGGCAAAATATAGGGAAGTTAAAATTATTGACCAAATCCTGACCACTCTGATGATTGCTATAGAAGTTGTGGTTTGACTTCACAGTTCAGTTGATGCAGAATTTGTGGTCAGTTCTGATGTCACATACATTCTGGCCATTGTTCATTTGTATATTCAATAACTCATCCTTATAATATTCAAACAACAGAATTCAACATTTGCATGTAAACTTGTCATTAGTAATAGATGAGCTCCTTAGCATGAACTCGGGGCAAATAACATTATTTTGATTGATATTCCACAATATAAATCTGATTAAATAAAAAAGGTAAAGAGATATTGAAATAATTATATTTAATCCAGCATAGTAGAGTCACTGTTGTACACAAACACTGATCTGAATAAAAAATACTTATTTGAATAAATAATTTTATTCACTGATCTGAATAAAATTTTATTCACTGATCTGAATAAAAAATACTTATTCACTCAACAAACATTCAGTGAACACTATAATGTTTGGTTGTCAAATTCCAAGAAAGGTAAAGCACTTCTCTTAACACTTTTTCTTCACCTTCTTACACTAACAGGTATCCAGTTTTCCCTTGATGTCCCCTGAAAGTCTCTTAATTGGTCATTGTGTCAATGACCAATTCCTAGACCTGGAAGGGGGGTAACTGATCACCTTGTCTCACATTGCTGCTTTAAATTATCTATTCCTCTTTACTCTGTTAAGGAAACATCCCAGCTCTTAGCATCAGATTGTGCCATATGCTTCCCCAACCTGTTGCTGCCACCTACAGATTGATACCATTTCTTCAAGACTTTAGTGCCTTGCTCAAATACTTCCATGTATCTTCTCTTCCTAACATTTTCATTTATGATTTCAAAAGTCAAAGAAACTATGCAACCAATACTTTAATCTTCTCACTTCAAATAACTCCAATGTACAGTTAAGGTTGCAAATCAATTGTTCTCCAATATCATCAGCACTTTTTAAATTTTAGTGTTCTGATTCCAAAGCACAGACACAATTAATGGCATCACGACATGGACTTGGGCCAGGCAACAGTGTTTTTCATTATAAAGAAATGAAAGAATGCAAGAAATAATACATAAATGAATGGACAAATAAACACACAAATTTCCTGAGTGACTCTAACAGTAAGTTAAAGTTGAAAAATAAGCTATATTCTAGTCTTTCCCTTACCAAAACTCACCCTCTCTGAAGTCTTTTTGTTTTCTAACTTCCCCTTTGAAATTTCATTTTTTTCAAATAGCCTGACACCACCAATTCCTCATCATCATAGACTTCTGATCTGTTGACCATTCTCTGTGGTATTTTCATTTCCCTCCCTAACCAGTTTTGATTCTAAAGACACCATTTGAATTCTCCCTTATAAAAATGCTTAAGTACCCTGTTCCACTCTGTTCCCTGCTGCAATAATGAATCGTTCTCTCTCCATTTACGTATCCCTTTCTACTCACTCTAGATTATTCCTGCCATTGTCTCCTCTATCTCATTCATCACTAGTGTCTCTCTCACTATATCACTTCCATTATCAAGCAAAAACGTTATGACAATTCTGTATTTAGCAGCAACTCTCAATTTTACACCCTCTGCAGTTAGCACCCTGTTTATCTGCTCCTTTCTATGGCATAACACTTTCTCCATTTATTGTCTTTCCATCCTCTTTCAAACCTAATCTAATCACCAAATCCATTTTTGTCAAGGTCAGTAATGACTTTGACCTGAAGAAATAAATTGGCCAATGTTTAGTTCTTAATCTATTCTACCTATTAATTAGCATCTGATGTATTATCACTCCTTTCTTCTAGAAATTATGTCATTCAATTGATATGATATCATATTCTTTCTTTTTTCCTACCTCACTCCTACTTCCTACTTCAGTATCTTCTTTGCTGAATCCCTAAATGATAGAGTCACAAGGGTCTGCACATGGATATCTTCTTTTACGTATCTATATTCAATCTCTACATGAACTTAATCTGTTTCACTATTTATATGTATTATTTATACTGATGGCTCACAATTTAATTTCTTCAGCCTTGGCTTTCTTCTGAACTTAAAACTGATATCTATTTGTGTCTTTAATTAATCCTCTTGGATCCACAAGAAGAGCCTCAAATTTAACATGTCTGAAACCAAACCCATTGATGTTTCTCCCCTGCTCTCCTCAATCTCCCTTATCTCAGCAAGTGACAACTACTTTCTTCCAGTTCTCAACATAAAAATCTGGCATTCATTTTTTACCTCTTTCTTTCTCTTATACCCCATTCCCTTGTATAAGGAAATCTTGCTATTACTTTCTTCAGAATATATCCCAGTCCTAACCATTCTTACAGACTTCACTACTCTAACCCCTGGCACCATCACCTCTCACCTGGGCCACCAAGTTGGCCTCCCAGCTGTGTCCTATTCTACTCCTCCATCCCTAGGGTCATTCTGACCTCTACCTGTTAACTGGAGAGATTCGTGTACAGTATGTGTCAAATCAACTGTTACTCTCTTCAGAATGATCACCGTAGAAAGAAGTAAAAATCTCGCTTTACAAATACAATTTTAAAAGTTTAGTGAGTCCCCAAATATCTCCTCTCCTATGATTTTCTTTTGTAATCTCTTTACTCCAGGCTGAACGAATATGTATTCTAATTTACATGCCAAAACCAATACAACTTCAGGGATTTTACACATGCTATTTCTGCCTGTAAGATCCTTCTGTCAGATGTCCCAATGACTTGCTGCCTCACTTCATTCATACCTCTGTTGCATTATCATCTCCTCAGAGAAACTTTATCTCACCACCATATCTAACAAAGCACTTTCCATCATTCTGTTCTCTTCCTAAGTTTTATTATTTTTTGCTTATCTTTTTTATTTATTTTCTGCTCATCCATGTATTTTATTCATCTCCCCTCATGAAATATAGAATTTAAAGAGCAAGGGCTTTCTCTATTTTTTCCATTGTAGTATTTTAGATTCTAAGCCTTGCTTGCCACATAGTAGATAATCAAATATACTCAAATGAACGAGTAAGCATTTACTTTTTCTGGTCCTGCCCTCATGTGGCTTAAAATGTATCTTAAACAGAAAATAAACAACCAAAACAAAAGCCAGAGAGTCACAGATGACAGTAAACAGCTGTGAAGAAAATACATAGAATGATGTTTACCATAGTGATTGTGTGAGAATCTTAGGAGGGGTTAGGGAAAACATTTCTGAGCAAGTAATATTTAACTTAATGCCTATAGGCTAAGCAAGAGCGGTCCTTTGAAAAAGCTAGAGGCAAAACACACAAGTGGAGAAAACTGCAAATATGAAGGTCCTTTACTAAAAGAAAAAGTCAAGTGCCATATGATTGATGGAAGGAAATAAGAATATCAAAGAGGAGCTCTCTGAATGAATGCATGAGTAAATCAATGAATCTAATAGCAAGGAAAGGGATGTTTCTTAATAGCATTTGTACTATGACCTAGGTCTATGTAAGACAGAGTTTTCTGATGACCCCCAGCAATATGAACACCCTTACTGCATAAATATAACCTGACCTATGCCCTGACAATAGCTACTTTGCCTGAATCACATGAGCTTAACTTTCTCACACTCATTCTAACCAGCGCCACACATCATTCTTCCAAAATACAAAATGCACAACCTAATGAGGCTATCCTGATACCTGTTTAAACAACATGATGAGGTTTGTTTGTTTAAAGATTACATATACAGCAAAAACAGAAAAATAAATTCTAGTTCTGAATTTGGCAACAGCTTACAAGGTAGCCTTGTATTTGTTGTTGCATCTCAGATTTTATTTTGCCTGCAAAATAATAAGGTTTTACTGGATCATTTGTTGCCAAATTGTGTGCAGTAAAACTAAAACAGGGGTCCCCTTAGGGAAGGGCTAACCAGAGCAACTGGACTTTGGGGTACTGAGCTCTATTATGACCAGAGAAGCACTGAGTTTTAGGAAATACTGGGTTCCAGATAAGATTACACTTTAAAATGGTTGTTTCTGTATATATTAATAGATTTGTAATAGAGGAAATATAGTTAAAATTTTTAATGGTAGAATCTAGATGCCATAAATGTGTTGACTATGAAATTATTTCAAGTTTTCCCTATATTTGAACATTTTCTTAATGTTGGCCAAAAATGTATACCACTGTAAAAAATAAAGTCATATTATATTTTGGACTAATTAATCAATGTTTTGCTAGCTCTTATATCCTATGAATCAATAGAGTTATAATCTAGCCTTTGGATTTAAGGGACAGTTTTTAATATAATGCTAATATTTTACTGTTGAGAAATTATTGCATCTGTATCATCTTCTAGAAGACTAGATGCAGCTTGAGGTGAAAGTGCATTTTTTTTCTGTGTAGGTACTAGAACAGAAACAAGCTCTTCAAACACTCATGAATGTGTTTGTGTGTGCATGTGGTTTTTAATGGAAGAATAAACAGACATAATAGCTTAGTATCTATTTTTCTAAATAATTTGATTGTATTTTACTAAGCAAGTAGGCCCTCAAAACTGGTTTGCATCTGAGTTTACAATGAAGATTTTTTTTTTTTTTAAGATTTTATTTATTTATTTGACAGAGAGAAATCCCAAGTAGATGGAGAGGCAGGCAGAGAGAGAGAGAGAGGGAAGCAGGCTCCCTGCTGAGCAGAGAGCCCGATGCGGGACTAGATCCCAGGACCCTGAGATCATGACCTGAGCCGAAGGCAGCGGCTTAACCCACTGAGCCACCCAGGCGCCCCTACAATGAAGATTTTGCACCAATGCAATGTTCCTTCATTTCTCTTCTTCTGTACATGTTAGAAAATAATACAAGAATTTTGCAACTGAGTTCAACAAAGTTCAAAAAAGCCCCGTAGGCTTTTTAAGTCTCATCGAAAGATATGAAAGATACGAGATAGAAAAACTGCCATCCTTTTGTGCCAAACATTTTACAATCATTAGCAAATTCCTCTTTCCACCAGGCCCAGAGAATGGGGACAGACTCTCTTTCTTTTCTCAGAATACCATAGGGTTCCATTCTGTCTCACAAAGTCAATCCTTGGAGGACTGGTGATAGAATTAAGGTTGTCTAGTTTTGTACCTTTGTTGCAAACACTGATTTCCCTGTGTCCAGTTGGCACAAAGATGAGGACATTAATTCCTTCATGGGTTCCTCTTAAGCACATTTCACAGAAGCCTTTACTACACTGATCATCAAAACAGAACAAGCAATCAATGAAAACCTGAATGGTCTAATATTCACACTAGAAAAAACAAATAATAAAATAGACAAAAGATTTTATCCCTGGCTCACAGGTTGTGACACCAAGCACTCAGATATTTCAATTAATGTTAACTGAGCTTCATAACCATGACAGCAGGAGGTTATGAGCAGTTTTATTTGCGATCTGTTAACACATTAGAAAGTAAAGTACTTCTCCCCAAATGTCTTTCTTTAAATGAGTAAACATGCAGAGAATTTTACTTGTGATCAAATGGAATTTTTCTCCCATACTTTAATGAATTTTAAATGGTCTGTGTTCGTTTTACTTGTTAATTACAGTCATGTGCACACGGAAGCTGATGAAAATCTAATTCACTCCCATTAGAAATGAGTGGTGTATTTCCAAATGTCTTCACTGGGGAGAAAAGAGTCCACTGACAGAGCAAATAAAGCCATTTCAAACAGCCAGCTGGCGAGGGTTATGCCCTGAATCAGTATGGGTTAGAAATCATTACCTAGTGTCTTTCAGTTGTAAAGAATGACTAACTGAATGTTTGTTTTGCACCAGAAACTACAATAAAAATTTCAACTGCTTAATCTCATATAATCATGATAATCTTTTGAAGGAGACCATCTGATGCTGATTTCAAAATAACGAAACTGAGGATTGTTAAGGCAAACTGTTCAAGATCACACAGCTGGTAATGATGAAGCTGTAACTAACCTAGTTCTGTTTGATTCTAAGGCCCAAATACGGAAATCCTGCATGTGGCAGCCAATTCAACTAGTCCTCACTGTCACCCGGCACCCTAACTCAACTACAGGAAACTAATTTTCACTCAGAATTCTTTTGTTTGCATGCCAGTTCTAGTCTGTGAATATAGAATATCAAGGTGTCAATTCTCGTAGACATGTCCTTTCTGAATTCTCTTCTCAACATGGTGAAAGTGAAAATTAAAATTAAAATTAAAAAAAAAATCAAATAAAACCTTCCAGAACTTTACAGAGTGTATATTTTGTCAAGGAGTTTATATCTTCTGAATATGAAGTATAAAAATGTGTAATGACAAGCAGAAATAGAAAGTTGTATATTAAATAAATATCACTTTACATTTCTATTTTCATTCGCCAATAAAAGTAAGGACATGATGCTAATTAACCAGTTTGCTAATATTTATTCTTTATTTACAAACCTTAAAGGAGGACCAAGCTTTGGAAAATTCAGCATTATTAATCAACAAATATTTGATATTTCAACATATAAAATATAAATAGCTGATGAATATCTTGTAAGTTTTATCAACTTGTGTCTTTCAAGGAGGCATATCTTATAAAATGACTTTTTTTTTCTCTCTTTGCACTGTAAAGAACACATCACTTTACTTAAACTTGAAGTAGTAGCATCATTGTTTGAGTCTGCACAGTATTTGTTTTTCCCTTCTGCTAAATAGTACCTTGATTTTCTTCTGGTGTGAAACCCTGCCCCATGCGTAAATGTATAATTAAAGGGATCTGAAACTAGCCCGGGGATTGAAGCTAACATGGCCTTTTCATGATTTAGATATGGCCAAATGACCTTATGCAAGCCAGTAAAATCAGACCTAGGACTTTGTGGTTGCTGTTGTTCAATTGGAAAAGAAAATACCTTTCATTGAGTGCCACTAGCCTGCCTAGAAGTAAGCCCAGATCCCCTAGTAGTCCTTCTCCTACCTTAGAAGACAACTTGCCAGTGATGGAAGTCAAATTCTAGGAAAGCAGATCCAAAAAAAGGGAAAAGAAAAAAATCCTGAAGACATTTTTGAACACCTGAATCCAGCTGTGCCAGAAGGTGAGAACTTTCCAGGCAGATTTTTGTTTCCTGAGCCTATAGATTCCTTATTTTGTGCAATCTGTTTAATATATTTTGACCTAAAGAAGAGCAATAATCACTGAAGTGTGACACACAAGCAAAATTGAGAGGATTGCTTATGTCTGATTAAAAATAGCCTTTACAGGGGCACCTGAGTGGCTTGTTAGGTTAAGTGTCTGCCTTCAGCTCAGATCATGGTCCCAGGGACCTGGGATCGAGCCCCACATTGGAGCCTCATCAGGAAGCCTTCTTCTCCCTCTGCTTGCTCACCCTGCTACTTCCCCTGCTTGTGTGCTTGCACTCTCGCTCTCTCTCTCTGACAAATAAAATTTTTTTAAAAATAGCCTTTATATAACATTTATTTCTGTGTTTGAAGGCAATTAGAGAAATAAATAATGGAAATTGTATAAAATGGATTTCTAGGCATAGCCCCCCAATCACAACATAAAACCAATATAATATAGCTAATCATATCCACTTACACTGCAGGTAAGTCCATTATTTCTATATGTTATTTTTAGTTATGAAATTATGGCATTATTAATCGAACACAGCCCCCCTACAAAGCAAGGTGATAACCGTCAAACAGAAGAAAATGCAGAAAGGTGGAGTTGTTTAAGAGTCAGTAAACCTGGTTCTACATCACTACGACTTTTTCTTCTCTGGTTGTCAATGATCTCACCTAAAAAATGGTGATAATACTCTCTTGTGCTAGTCGCTTTATTGATAATATAAAAGAGAATTTATGTGTAAGCAACTAGAAGACGTGACAAATATAAACAGCAGCACTATATTGTTTGGAATAATCATTAAAATCTACATCACAACAGCATGGGGACAGTATATAATAAACATGTATTAGTTTTTACCCTCCTAACAAAAAATGTGTATTATTTGTATTGCTCTTGTCTTCTAAGTTTAAGCATCCACTTGAGGCATCAGAAAAAAGAAAGAATTCAGTATATCTATCTTCTGTGTGTTGGGAACGATGCAATTTCTGAACCTCCAGAGGCATTGCATCCCAGATCCAACCCCAAAATTGATTATTGATGTTTTCCAAATGGTTCCTACCATATTCTTATAGGTTTCTGTGGTTGTCCTCTAGTAAATGATATGGCTTTCACCCCTCCCTCTGCCCGATGGGCTTCTGTCTGCAGTCCTAAGGACACTCTCACTACTCCCTGTGTGCTTCAGCAGCATTTGAACTGACAATACCTTTTATCCTCAGATATCTCTTATTCTTTGCCTACGGTCTGGTAACCAAAGGTCGAATGTGACCCCACTAACCATCACAGACTGCTTGTCTGAGCCTTTTAGATGAAGATGCCAAGAAGAATTCTTGAATTTACTGCCATACTCAAATCATTATCCATCTCACACTTCCTACTGTGCAGCTGATTGCATAAGGTGCCATGCTCATTAACTGGCATTAATTAACAAATGTAATAAAAAATAATAATTAATTACACAGGGACATTTCAAGTTTAATTCCATGAAAATTACTTCATGAACTATGTTGTGAATGATGTCTGGTTAAAAGAAAAGAGATATGAATAACTTTAAATACATTCTTAGTTATACCAAAAATCCATGCCACCAATATATAAGGATATAGATACATAGAATTGATCATGTACCGGATGACTGATTAAACATTAACATCCCTAATTTTTACACTCATTTCCAAAGATCATTTGAACTTTAGGTTGACTTTGGCATTCAGTATTGTTTCATGACTTCTTTTTGTTTTTAACTGAATAATAGTTGACATACAGTGTTGTATTAGTTTCCAGTGTACGACATAGTGATTTGACAATTCTATCCCGTATGCTATGGTCACCACAAGTGTAGTGACATCTGTCACCATACAATGCTATTACAATACCTTCACTAAATTCTCTATGCTCCATGACTTAAAAGAAGTCGTGTCCTATAATCAAGTTATTCCAATTAAGCTAAAAATAAACTCTCTTCCTACAAAAGATCTCTTCCTTCCTCCTTCCTCCCTGCCTCCTTATTTCTCTCCTTTTTTCTTCCCTTTTTCCTTCCTCCATTTTTTCTTCCTTAATCTTTAGTGAGATCTTTCTATGTTTCAAATTTTGTGAAGTGTGAAGAAAATACGATACTGAATAAGACAGAAGTTCTCTTTCCTTCAAGGATATTATTTTTTTTTATTTTTTATAAACATATATTTTTATCCCCAGGGGTACAGGTCTGTGAATCACCAGGTTTACACACTTCACAGCACTCACCAAAGCACATACCCTCCCCAATGTCCATAATCCCACCCCCTTCTCCCAAACCCCCTCCCCCCAGCAACCCTCAGTTTGTTTTGTCAGATTAAGAGTCACTTATGGTTTGTCTCCCTCCCAATCCCATCTTGTTTCATTTATTCTTCTCCTACCCACTTAAGCC